>NC_043973.1:46830640-47134806 GCF_902148855.1 Sphaeramia orbicularis
TTTAGCAACTTCATGAAAAACAGGTTCATAAGAATTTTTATTTTTATTTTTTTTCATTTTTTTTTTTTTAATGTATTTTTTTATTATTTGTTTGAATTATTTTTATTTTATTTATTTATTTGTATTTATTTTTCAGAAGAAAATTTTCAATCGCATTGCTTTTTTTCATGCCTAAAGAGGAATAAAAACACTCAGGAAAAAAATTTGATTAAGGTTCTCATAATTTGTGCATGAAAGGGTTAAAAGCCGATCCTGAGTGACAGTAGAAGAAGCTAGAGAGTTAAAAGATACAACACGACAAAAATAAATGGATAAAATAATTCAATAGACCTTACCGTTACCTACCTAACTTACCTTTACCTACTGTGAAGAAATTCAGACAATGTTGCAGGTACAGAGGTAATAATATGCATATATTTGGCAATTCTGAATGATTTACTTTAGAAATAAATTAGGAGGATTTATGTGGAAATATACAGTTCTATGCAAAAGTCTTGGTAAATTTCTAAAGTAAAGTTTAGATCGAATATGTGAAGTATGAACAGCAGGAAAAATTGAAGTTATTAAGTTAAACAGCTTCTATAAACTACAGTGGTTGTATTTAATGTGACCTCCCTTTGTATTTAACATGATTTTAACCCTTTTGTTCAGACAATATGAGATTTACGGCATTAATTTACTGGTATTTTCCACCAGATTTCATTCAACTCATGTCAGATGTTTCTAATTGTTTGTGCTTTTTCATGTCACGGGGTCAAAGGTCACACTAAACAGTGACTTTAACCTTTACGACACATTTAGTTGAGTTTTTTGTGTCTTTTAAGCCTGTGCACATATTTTACGTATCTTCTTTTTGTATATGAAGAAAAGAGAATGAGAAATACATATGTCTGATCATTTTAATCCTGAAAAACAACTAAACTAAAGGTGGACTAAAGCTTTTTGCACAGTAGTGTCTGTTTCTGTACTTGTTCAGAATTGTGTACGGCCTGATCACAATCAAGGTGTACAAGTATATTTGCAGAAGTTATTAATCAGTTTTGCAAAAAGATACCCCCAGAACCATTCCCAAAATGTTTCTTTGGCCATCTTATTACTAGATCCTGCAATCCTCCAAATTCGAAGAAAATCAGATAAAAAATGATAAAATGGCGACCCAGTGAGCGTGAAAACATGTGCACTATTTTATTGTTATAAGAGAGCAAAATTATTGTACATAATGTTTTGTAACACAATAAATAATTACTACTCAACTCCTGTGTCTTTTTTATTACAAAATACACACGTCACATTGCTTTTCATTTATTGATCATTTTTGTTGAACAGCTGTTTGATTATCAATTCTTATTTTCAGTATTAAGACAATCAACTATTTTGTTCTGAAAACCCTTCTTTTACAGCCCTTTAATTGGAATAATACAGGGTGTCCCATAAGTCTCCATACATAGGAGACATAATACCTTCCATACATATATGTAGGGCTGTGCAATTAATCGAAATTCAATTACGATTTCAATTATTACACGCAACAATTACAAAAATTATGTAATCGAGAAAAAACGATTATTAATTTTGAGTCGTTTTAATTCACGCGCACGCAAGCTCCCATGAGCTGCTCTGCCCCGCCCCCCTCTAAGCTACAGCTGCCTGCTAGCCGGCAGGTCCACCCCAAGAGGAAAGTTGTACCTAGCGGTCTGGACAAACGGCAGGAGAATCACAGCAGAAGTGCTTGGTAAACAAAAAAGGCAAGTCAAATTCAATTGTATGGAATCACTTTGGGTTTGATGAAGAAGACGAAGAGCAAAAACACATCACGTGCAAAAAGTGTTTCGTAGTTGTGTCCGCACCGACCGGTAACACAACAAACCTTTGTAACCATCTAAAGTTTAACCACCGCCACCTTTATCATAATCTTATGAAAAACTAAAACACATAAAAGCAACTTCGTCCGCAATGCAATCTTCAGTTTCCGAATCTCTTTATGCTGCAACTCCCGTATTAACCTAACCTAACCTAACCCGTATAACCCTAACGTACGTATTCTAGATGGCTGATGTATACAGAAGGCCTGAACTGAAACCTCACGGCACGCCACTGAATTTACTGTGTTTCATACTACATTGAACATACTTAAATTTATAATTTGCACTTTACGTGAGTTTTTTTTTTTTTTTTTTTTAATTGCTACAGTTCTATGGCAAGTCTAGAGCAGTTTAATTCCAGTGCACTATTTATTTACAAAAGGAAACACTTGAATTTACAGTACACTTATTTGCATTCAAAGATTTTTTTGTTTTGTACAAAAGTGAACGTACTTTGTTTTAGTGGTTAAAAGCTTTATTTATGTTTAAAGAGTATATTTTACATTGTTTTGCAAGAAAAAAATAAACAACTTTAAGGTTACCAAATAATCGTTTTTAATAATCGTGATTTCAATTATTGCTAAAATAATCGTGATTTTTTTTTTCTATAATCGAGCTGCCCTACATATATGGTTCTAACATGTATTTCTTTATATTTCTTCTTTATAGTTCTTCAGCAGCGGAGGACATGCATTGAAATGTGTTCCCGACAAAATGGCAGTCATATAGAGCATATTATATAAATAAAAATGGTTTATGTCAAGAAACGTTTATTTTTCCTATGTATGGAGACTTATGGGACACCCTGTAGAATGGGAACCTGTTATTTCAGTATTATTATGACTAAATATGCACAACTAGACAGATTTTGGTATGCTCCCTGGCTGCCAAAAATTTGGGAACAATGTGTCAAACGGACGTTTACGTCAAACCGCATGTTTTCAATGGCGCGTTGTTCACCAAAATTCCTGTAGTGTCCGTACACCAATATACTTCCATCAATAATATGGACTATATGCCTTATAGATATATTGTTCTAACTTGTTCACAAATGTTTATTTCCTCCTGTACTAGGAAGACTTAGTTACAGATCTAACACAGATGCGACCGTGTGGTAAGCCAGATTTCCATTCCAATCTTGTAGTGTCCATACACCAAGTAGTGTCCATACACCAAGTAGTGTCCGTACACCAGATTCAAAATATGTGGGTCTAATTTTATTGTTTCTGTCAATATATGGAATTTTTCAGCGCGCATGCTTTGGACATGACATCTGTGCAATAAACAATGCATGATTATCCTGAGTGCTGAAACATTTGTATACAGGGGTTGGACAAAATAATGGAAACACCTTCCCGTCAAGATGATAATGCCCCAATCCATACAGCTAGAACTGTTAAAGAATGGCATGAGGAACATTCTAATGAAGTTGAGCATCTCGTATGGCCGGCACAGTCCCCAGACCTCAACATTATTGAGCATTTATGGTCAGTTTTAGAGATTCAAGTAAGACGTCGATTTCCACCGCCATCGTCTCTAAAAGAGTTGGAGGGTATTCTAACTGAAGAATGGCTTAAAATTCCTTTGGAAACAATTCACAAGTTGTATGAATCAATACCTCGGAGAATTGAGGCTGTAATTGTCACAAAAGGCGGACCTATACCATATTAAATTATATTTTGTTGATTTTTTTAAGGTGTTTCCATTATTTTGTCCAACCCCTGTATCTTTGTAGGCATTAAATATGGAGGCTATTAGGCTGGAGTGTCCGTACACCCAATAATTTCTGATTTGACAGGGGTACAAGCCTGCCAAATTTTTAGTAGACACCATACTACAAAAATACTTTGGACTTCAAAAGAGAAATATCAGACAAATAAAATGGCCTGTCTGATTTTTTGATAGAGCATTATTATTTTTTATCTATCTGTGCACCCTTCCTGTTACCCTTGATTGTGATCAGGTCATATAGGGCTCTGGTGTAAAGATAAATAATGAATATAAGGGTGTTTTTTTTGTTTGTTTTTTTTTATCAGATGAGGCGATGGCAGTCTGCCTGTTAATCATAAACTTGATCAAAAATGAAAATTAAACAAAGTCTCCAATCTGTTGTGATGAGCCACTAACCTTGATGTGTCATATTAATTACAGTGTGATAAATAATTGATGGCCGACAGTGCTGTTGTGTTTTTCTTCAACGGAGAACATGCCAGTTTACGCCAGAGAGACCAGAACGTGGTCACCTCCAGCGAAAATAAACAATCTGTAAATAACAAATGGTATAATTAAGCTGTGCAGCCGTTTACCTTGAGAGAGGACCCACTGGTTGAGTTTGACGTGGTACAGAACTGAGCGAAGACTCCAGTGTTGGACGAGCGGGTAGCCGGACACCTCGCTGTAGTTCACCATACCTGTAAATAATTTTTAAAAAAAAGTACGATTAAATATTATGGTTTTAACCCCATAACGCCAAACGTGTCATATTTGACACATGACTTTTGAAGCCCTCTACATCGGGGGTCCCCAACCCCTGGTCCATGGATCATTTGGTACCAGGCCCCAAAGAAAAAAAAATAGTGGTTAATATTAAAGCAATTTTCTTCCATTAGTCTAGCGGAGATTTTATTTTGAAAAGCGACCGTTTCCTCCCTTGCCTCAACCGCTCTTGGCTCTGGTGCCATTTCATGAACCAGTAGAAACACAAGCTAAAGAAATGAGCCAAAAACAAAATTCACTGGAAAACTTTTTTGGGAAGAAACGAGGAAACAATGGGTCTGCAGAAGGGTCACAGACTGTAAACAGAAAGCTGCATTTAGAAGGAAATATCAGGATTCCTGCCGAAGTTCCAGGTCCATCCCAACAGGTGACACACAAGTGCCTCCAAACTGCTCCGGCACGTCCATCCATGTTTGAGACAACTTCAAACCTCTGTGCATTCTGGATTCAAGTCAAAGCAGAATATGTGGATATCGCCATAAAAGCCCTGAAAGTCCTTCTTCTGTTTCCAACCTCATATCTTTGTGTGGCTGGATTTTCTGACAGTTACCAAGACAAGAATCCTGAGTAGACTGGATCTACGGAACACACCTGGACTGTGTGTCCTCATCAGCCCCAGATGGGACCATGTAGTTGCAGGGAAACAAGTCCAGGGTTCCGACTGGTTCTCATTAGGGTGAGTTGGTATTCTACTGTAGGATCAGTGGAATTGCCTGATCTACAGTGTAAGTGTTTCAGATCACATGCTCGGAACTGACAAACGTTTTTGTTATTGGAACTCCCGCACCTCTTACCGGTCCACGAAAAATTTTCATGCATGAAACCGGTCCGTCGTACAAAAAAGGTTGGGGACCACTGCTCTCCATGATCAGTGTGATTTTTTTTTTTTTTTTCTTGAAAAACCTGATGCATACAATTAGATACATGCAATGCACCGATAATCCACCAGGGGGCAGTAATTTGTTCACCAGAGGCCTTTCCAGTGACACTACAATACTGTCATTAACCCTGTAAAGTCTGAAGCATGAAATCATTGGGAGAAAGTTCCAGTTCTTTGAAACTGGAGCCTTTACTGGTCCTTCTGAACAACCCAAAACCAGTTCAGGACCACACCTTTAAACTGGATTTTCTTCTTCACTTTGAATAGAAACATGCCTTAAAATAGTGTTAGGACTCAAGGGGCACATGTCTGCCATCTATTGGTGGGAGGTAGTCACAAGATTTGTCAAGTCTGCCTGGAGTTATGGGCTGTTTCAGTCAATTATGTTGCTTTTCCCAGTATTGCAACTTTAGCACATAAAGGGTTAGTATGAGTTCATTTTCTGAGGTGAGATAAAAAAAAAACCATATATATATAATAGCACCATCATGTCTGAAAACCAAAGAACATTTGTAACATTAATGTTATTTACCAGAGTTGAAATTACAGTCTTCAGTGTTAGATCAAAGGGTGGTGGTACATCTCCTTCTTGTTTACTTTACCTTAAGAACTACTAAAAAAGATTTAATGCATATAAATATTATTACATTAAGATGACAGGGGAGAGACGGAAGTAAAGTCTGTGGTGTTAGATCAAAGTGTTGACATCTCTGCAGAAAACAGCCCCATTAACACAAAATCTATCCTGAAATCCTGATATAGCAGACGGCAGGTTAAAGTGGGAGATGAAAGCAGGGCCAATGTTTCACTTGAAAATGCGCTAACATTAAATGCGACTGTTTTCATAGCGATTGGATGCAGAACTTTTCCCTTTGAGGAAACTTTGTCGAAACCGCGTTCTGTCTTCATGGTTTATTTAACACAGATGATGATCAAACATGTTGTAAAATAGATTAAAACCTGGATCTGTGTAATGTTCGCTTGTGTAGGCAACAGATGGAATAAATAAACGTACCACTATCTGGGCTAAATCAGACATAATTAAGCAGCGACTGTCTACGGAGAAGAAGGAACTAGCTTCAACATGCCTTCAACAAGTGGAAGAGAATGTTCATCCACAAATAAGACCCCAACACCTCCTGAAATGAGCCTTCACGAGAATAAATATTATACAGTATTTGCTTCGATAAAGGGATTTTTTTTCTAATTACTCTTTCAATCCAAGCCTTCTGTTCACAAACTGAAGTCTGCAGTGAAGCTCTTGTGTTCCCATTTCCACATCCAGATCCTAAAACACTAAAAATGCAACTAATGTCCCTGTATCTTAGCGTCATGTTCTATCAAAAATCAATAAGTTGAATTGGTGAGGTTGTCAGGTTCTGTTCTATGTTAGAGTCCTGTGGTCTTCATGTGGTAGATCAATCTCGCAATAGAAGTGGGCGGTACTTTCACTGGAGGAGAACTGAACTAATTCAATCAAAGTCCATATATGACTTCGACCAGCGATCAACAGGAACTAATAATAATAATAATAATAATAATAATAATAATAATAATAATAATAATACATTTTATTTATAAGTACTTTTCAAAACACCAAAGGACAATGTACAACAAGATAAAACAGACAATGCATGAAATACAAAGAAATAAAATAAATACATAAAAGAAGAATTACAATATATTGAAATGAAGATGTAAAACTATATTAATATCTGTAACCATTTCCATGTTATAACCCCTCAAAATAAGGTCCATTAGATATCAATCAAATCAAACAAATTTTATTCATATTGTGCGAAATCATAGCAAAAGTTATCTCATGACACTTTACATACAGAGTATCTATCTATCTATCTATCTATCTATCTATCTATCTATCTATCTATCTATCTATCTATCTATCTATCTATCTATCTATCTATCTATCTATCAACCATATTGATATCTCTAACCATTTCTATATTACAAACCATCAAAACATGGACCATTATAAGTAAAGGCACATTTGTAATATTTCAAATATTCATTAACAAAAAAAAAAAAAAAAATCAAAACTCTAAATTTTGTCAAAACTGTAAACAAACTTTGTAGACATTATCCCAATGAAAGATACATATAAACTTTTAAATTAATCTGACCAGTAGATTCAGAGAAGATTGTTGAAATGTAGACATTGGTGACCTTTAGTTTGACCCTTCAAGGTCACTGAAGGTCAAAAGTCATGGACCCAAATGAAAGTCCATATATGACTTCCTATCAGTGATTAATAGTAACTATATTGATATCTGTAACCATTTACATGTTATAAACCATCAAAATATGGACCATTAGAAGTAAAGGCAAATTTTTTATTATTTAAAATTTTTTTTTTCAAATTTATTGTAAAAAATCTAAATATCTCAAACCTGTGACAAAGTGTGTAGACATTATCCCAATGAAGATACATATAAAATACAAAATTAATCCAACCTGTGGATTCAGAGAAGATTGTTAAAATCTAAACATTGACGACCTTGAGTTTGACCTTTCAAGGTCACCCCAGGTCAAAGGTCATGGACCCAAATGAATAGTAACTATACTGATATCTGTAACCATTTCCATGTTTTAAGACATTAAAATATGGCCCATTATAAATAAAGGCAAATTTTTAATATTTAGAAAAATGTGTCAAAAATTCAAAAATCTAATTTTGTCAAAACTGTGAACAAACTTTGTACACATTGTCCAAAGGAAGCTACATATAAAATTTTAAATTAGTTTGACGTATAGTTTCAGAGAAGAAGATTGTTGAAATGTAGACATTGGCGACCTTGAGTTTAACCCTTCACGGTCACTCAAGGTCAAAGGTCATGGACCCAAATGAAAGTCCATATATGACTTCTATCAGTGCTCAATAGTCACTATATTGATATCTGTAACTATTTACATGGTATAAAACGTGAAAATATGGACCATTAGAAGTAAAGGCAAAATTTTAATATTTAAAAAAAATGTCAAAAATTCAAAAATTGGAATTTCTCAAAACTGTGAACAAACTTTGCAGACATTATCCCATGGAAGCTACACCTAAAACTGGAAATGAATCTGACCAGTAGTTTTGTCAGGGACGTTTGAAGTAATTACTAACGAAGACGACGACATGAGCTAAAAGAAAAAAAAAAAAAAAATTCGTCAAAAATGTCAGACTGATGCCGTTCTTTCCTTTTCCACTGTGCTCCTTTTACATGTCACTATATGATCAGTATCGAAGGAGTCTCATTCAGCCTCAGTGTTTCTTCTCGGCACAGATCAATAAGGCCTTCTATCTCCTCCGCCTGCAGAAGTGGCTCATATACAAATGTTTTCCATTTTGATGCGCCCCGCGGTCTATCAAATGCTGCACGTACGTCTCGGCCCGTTGACCAATGACCCGTCGTCTTATCCGCGGCAACAAATAGTCCCTGGCAGATAAGGTACAACGTATGGGCATGTAAATGAATCAAACAGAGGGACATGTGAGGCTGCAGGAACATCCATCATTCACCGCCGTGGGAGACGTGTGGAGGTTCTGCCTTAGAGGTCCAATCTAACGCCTTTTTGTTGCAGATCAATTATAGATACAGCACAAAAGGGGCGGAGCATAGGCTCTCAGGAAGATGAGTGAATGTGTTATTTCACTATAATAGTAACAGGAAGGGGAATTAAATCATTTGGTCTAATCGGCGGTATCACCCTGTCAGTTTCCACATGAATGCCAGATCAGGCCGTCGGCGTTAGCATCACTTATAGCGAGACATAAGCAAGGCGTCACATCATACATCATCCCATCTCCCATGGCAACTGACAGCCGTGTGGCGCTGCGGCGGTGGGATTACAGCCATACATCACTATGACTGCCCCCACCGTGTTCACAAGCACATAGAGAGGCTTCTGGATGAAGACCGCGACCGCGACACGTGTTCGGAAAGAAGACGAGAAAAAAAAGAGAAAAATATGAGAAAGAGGAAACCAAGGTTAGACACTGACGCAACTGTTAATCGAAGGGAATATACTGTTTGGCGAGAGAGTCAACAGCAATGTAAAAAAAAAAAAACTGGAATACAATTTTTTTATTATTATTATTGAGGATCCTTTTCATTTTCTTAAAAACAAAGGCGATAAAATATTAACATTCATTTCATAGTAAGTGAAGAAATAGAAAAATGTTACAGCAAAAACAAACAGGCTTTACACTGCAGGGAGATATTTGAGGACATGTTTCTTTCCAACGCCTGGAGGAAAAATAGTAGTGATAATAAACATATAGAAGAAAGAAGGCATTTCTTTTCATTTTTGCAGGAGAATCAACTTAGGCGGGGTACTCACTTAAAGATAATCGAGCTGTTTTTGTCTTGATTTTCCCTCTTCCCGACCAAGGATGGCAAACACCAGATTATTTTATGTTTTATAAGATTATCCTGTGGTCTGAGGTGTGTCAATCGTAAATATTAAACTTGTTCAATATTTATGACTATGGGTGTAAGAAAATATCGGATCTGCAATGTATCGTGATATTTCATTTCCCAATACTGTATCATTATTGATATTTTTAGGTATTTATTTAAATGCAGATATTGTTGAGGTTAATTTTTGTTTTGCTTTTATTTATTATTATTTGATACTCTTTTATTAAATAATGCTAGTTCCTTTGTTGGTATCACACAAAAATACTGCTGTGATGTTAGTTCTGAACTAATAGAATATGAACATTTGAACAGGATCTTAAACTGTAATGTCTGTGAAAGTTAAGTTTGAATACAGGAACATTTTGTGATATAGCATTAGATCCTGTTGTGATCAAATAAAAATGTATTTAGTATTTGTGCAGATTTCTGGTGTAATTCAATTCTTCAAGGAAATAATCATTTAACAAAAAAGAAACAAACAAAAAAAAAAGTCTTTTTAACAGTATCATGATACATTGTGATATATTGTATCACGCTCTGTATCGTATCACCAGATTCTCGCCAATTCACAGCCCTATTACGACGACAAATCTTCATGTGTGTGGGGAAAGCCAACAACTCCAGAGCAGAGTCCTGTACGGGTCCACTTTTCCAAACCCACACCTGCCTGTACCCACACACATGAGACCCAGAACCTGACCTGACCCATTATTAAACACATTGTAATAGTAGTAGTTTAGTTTGAGCACATAGAATCATCAGATAACAAAGAACCAAACAACATGGTCAATATGGATGGGAATCGAGAACCAGTTCTTTTTGAGAACCGGATCCCAGTAGTTCGATTCCTTGGAATCATTTGCCTGCCTGCTTAATGATTCTTCTTATCGATTCCGCCTTCGTTGGGCGTGTGTGATAATGTCACGCGTACACTGCATTATTTTGGTCAGAACGTAGCCAACATGGCATTGAGGCAGAAACGGTCCAAACAGACGACACCAGGTCCACGGAACACTGTCAAAGCTTCCGTGTCTTCAAAAGGATGGAATCCCTCCAGTCTGCTCAAACATTTGTCCACAGCATGGGATTCATTTGATTCACTACTTAGCGGCACTTGTGAATCTAGCGGCAGAGTGAACACCAGGCCGTCATCCGGGCCCAGTTCTGGTTCTGGTGCGGACAACAAACGTTGTACCCCCTCAAATACAAGTTTCTGAAGGTAGGGGAAAGGAAATGAGGTGCACAACAACAGGAGACGGGCCGAGTTGAACCGGTTCCACGTAGTGGAAATGCAGCAATAGAGGAATTAGTAAAGCGTCTTTAGTTTCACTTTCACTGTACACCCCCCCCCCCCCCAATCCAGGCCCGGAGTCATCTGTTATTATTATTTGTACATACTGTATATGTTATATTTTCTGTGCAGATGGAAATATAAAAGACAGTTAATGCAAACACATCCGTTTGTACTCTTTTATTCCTTCACCCAATGAGAATCGATAAGGAATTGGATCGATAAACAAAACCAATGATGGAATCGGAATCGTTAAATTCTTACCAATTCCCATCCCTAATGATCAAACAAAATTTTTCTGCACTCGAAAAGGAGTGGGAAGAAGTATAACTTGTTGACTCCCACCCCCTTTTTACAAACTAATAATCCACTTCCTTTGTCTTCATATGTGGGGTCTGTACCAGATACAAAATCTCTTCAGATTGACAAAATCCTCAGGTGTGTACCCCGCCTTAAAAGACAATTTTCCAGTTGCGATGATAACAGTGTTTTGTTGTATGAAACAGATGTAACTCTGGTACATTCATAGTACTTTGTGCTTTTTCTAAAATCCTTTGTATTCAGTGTAGGAGTAAAACTATTTCACTGACTTTTATATTTTAAGTTCTGTGAAGGGTTATTCAAATGTTAGACTGACTTTGCAGAACAGGAGGTTAAAAGATCGACTTGAGCTTTGTGGAGGGAAAACAAAAGTGAGTAGAGAGCTGCAGTCAAACAAGTCACGATCATCTGCAAAAAAGGCAGAAAAGAACATGGAGTAGCATGCGATGGGCAGACTGACTGAGGTGTGTGTGTGTGTGTGGGGGGGGGGGGGGTCCAAAACATGGAGCCAAAACGAGGACTTTAATGTTTGATATTGAAAATAAAATTTCACATTGAAAACACACCCGGAAAACGTAAAAAAAAGAAACACTGTAAAAAAAAAAAAAAAAAAAAAAAAACTGTAATGGCATCAGAACAGGTATTGGCATTGATGACATTTGGCTTCAGTTTAACCCTGTAAACCCTGAACCAGTAAATCACTGACAGAGAATTCAAGTTCTTTGAAACTGGAGCCTTTATTGGTCCTTCTGAACAACCAAAAAAAAAAAAAAAAAAGAAAAAATCAATTTCCATGTATGACTTTCAATTTTGTATCATATTTGATTCATTGGGTCCCAATGCTCAAATATTATTTTTGAACAAACAAAACCATCATATAACACAAACATGTCTGACAAATTGGTAATTGACAACTCCGAATGTTTCCCTTGGTTTTAGTGTAAATAAAAAAGAAAAATGTTCATTTACAAACTAACTTTTCACAAAAAATGTGAATAACCTTGCAGAAGCCAATAACGTAACAATGACCAATAGCGTAATAACGGCCGATAACGTAATAAATTTGCCATTTTTAAAATGTAGCAGGCCAACTGTCGATGTAAACATTTTCATAATGTAATTTTACTTATTTTCGCACAAAAAAAATAGACAAAACTTTGGAGTTGACATTATTTTTAGGCTATTATGTTATTATTTTACTGGTCCACTTGAGATCATATTTGGCTGTATGTGGCCCCTGAACTAAAATGAGTTTGACACCCCTGCTTTAGTGTAAGATAAATGGGTTCTTCGATGAAACTGGTCCCAAAAACAGGATATGGGGGCTAAAAATTCAAACCAGATGTAGACAAATGTTATGAAGCAGGTTTGGAAACACTGGGTCAATTTTAAGAATAAATACTGAGATATAAGAGAAACAATTTTTCAGATAAAACACATTTTTATATTTTTTTTAATGTTATTTTTTATACAAAAGTCTGCATGTAACAGTCAAAAGGACACGAAATTTACGTGCTACTATTTTTCAAATATTTCTTTTTTCTCTCACAGATATATTTTGGGAATCGAACTAATTGTACAAGGCAGAGTGTTTCACAAAAATGACCACTGTTGAAAAATTACTCATGATTTATATGTGTTTAAATGGGCAGGTTCTGCATGTAACGCGAGTGGACACAATGGGTTACACAAAAAACCTGGAATGAGACTGAGATTCATGAAAAACCCACGTGTGGATTAGGAAAACCACTAGGATTGACACATTTAACACAGTGTCTTTATTTATAGTCTATATAAGACCAATTACAGACATGTTTTCAGATCTAATGCACTGACACCTTGGTAGTTTTTTACTGTCCCAATTTTGTTCCCAATATTTTATTAAAAAATCATTAATCATGGGATGGCTCAGAGCAAGCGTTTTCCTTTTTTTGCATCTATCTAAGGTCATCATTAGGTCCATCCTGGAGGGAAATAAGTCTAAATTTCTCTTTTATTATTGGGTGTATAAAGGTGGAAAAGTGTCAGATACCAAAATAAACCCAGTTTCATAGAAGCATCCATTGACATATAACAGTAAAAACAAAAAAACACAAGGAAAATGGTGTAAGAAAAAAAAAAAAAAAAAAAAAAGTCCAAACCATCTATTTTTATAGTAAGTCGGTCTCACTCATTACTCTGTGTTTTACCCCCCATTCTACAGGTGGTGAGGGGGTGCACTGAGCATGCTCAGATGTCTATGGAAAGAACAAGGTTGATTCTATCAGCACATTTTGAAACTTTTCTTATTGAGCAACAGTTGAATTTTTATGGATATTTAAAATAAATCGTACATTTATTTTTTGTCAGATAGCAAAATAAATCCAGTTTCATAGAAGCACCCAAATACAAAATGTAAGAAAAGTAGAGTAACAAAAGTCTAGAAACATAAAAAAACAGAGGTATCTTCTACAGGGTGAGTCAGAAAAAACGCTCTTTCCATTTAAAGAAACTGTACCGCTAAAACGGAAACACTGATTTTCCTTTTGACCATACAGTCATATTGATGTGGTTATTGAGCATGTCTGGTGATGTAGTCATAGATTTATTGCATTGCATAAGAGAGAGAAGGTCCATTGTTTATTGGGCACTGAAATACCTGCCAACACAATGTATGCCACAGTGAACAAACTTGAAATTGACAACAATTACAGGAGTCGGGGCTTTGCTTTCACACTCAGGACATAGGCCTACATGACAGTGCCCAGGGAGTTTTCATCATGGAGAGACCACAGTTTACGGATGTGCAGAGAGCTTTCATGGTGACAAAATTCTCCCCGATCCCCGGACTTGACCCCCCTTGATTTTTTCTTGTGGGGGTATCTTAAAAACCGTGTGTATCAGACTGTTCCACAAACTCTTCAGGAACTCCAAAATCGCATCACGGCTGAAATCCAAGCCCTACGACGAACACGAATGGCGAGAAGAGCTGTGTTAGAGATGCGACAACGAGCACAGATTTGCATCAATCTGACTGGTAGCCAGGTTGAAGGTCGTGCCGGACGACTTCGTTGAGACAAAACATTTTGATGGCGAGTAAACATGCTGTAATGGTTGACAATTTCAATTTCATTCACGGTGGCATAAACTGTGTTGGCAGATATTTCGGTGCATAATAAACAATGGACATTCCCTCTGTTATGCTATGCCATAAATCAGTGATTCAATCGCCAGACATGCTCAATAACCACATCAATATGACTGTATAATCAAAAGAAAAATAAGCATTTCCATTTCAGTGGTACAATTTCTTTAAATGAAAAGAGCGTTTTTTTTGACTCACCCTGTATAACACTGGATTACAAAAAAAATGTTTTTTGCAAGTTGTCTAGGTTTTTTCAACTGAATTAGGAGCATTTTGCACCGCTAAATCCAAAAATGACATCTGTTTTTCTCAATCAGGTCAGGTTTTTTTTTGCTAATTTGATTTTGAAAAATTTGATCTTCTCACAAAATATAATAATTAATACCAAAATCAGATTGGCAAGCACACTTTATGAAACTTGTGACTTGATTCCTGTTAGGTACAATGGTGTATTCACCGCAGATGTAGCAGAATACGTTCAGGCTTATTTTTGCAAGATCTTCTAGTTGAAGCCATTTCATTCACCTGTAATATTAAAAAAAACAATCACAAATTGGCAAAAGTAACATCTTCAGAACTCGTTTATTACAAGAAATATGAAAGAATTTTGTATCATATGATGTGAAAATGCCCATAAATGTAAGCAAAAATGTTAAAAAGCCAATATGTAGCATAGTTCAGAAAGTTGACCTGACTGAGCCAAATTAATGTGATTTTTGGATCCAGCACAGCAAAATTATCCTAAATCAGCTCAAAAAACTTAAGCAATAAATTTGTTGTTGACCAGTGTAGTAATAGTGGATGATGAAAACATGAAAACGTGACCTGAAAATGACTCCACAGCTTTACTCTGTGCTTCAAGTTTCCATAACAGCATGAAACAGAATCAGCCTCATCTGTTTTTATACGTCGCCTTTTAATTTGGATCGAGCTGCAGAAGAAGAGAGCAGTATTTTTATAAATTCTGGTCTTTTTTCTCCTCAGATATCGGCTTGTGCAGCTTTAAATTCTGTAAAAAAAAAAAAAATAACGTGTCAGTGTGGAAACCACTGTTTTATCGTCTGGCTTTGAGTTTAGTTATTCGGAGCTCCGCACTAACTAGCTGCACAGCGCTAACCTTAACCCACATCCACCCGATGACACAAAGAGAATAATATGATTAAAAGTGGCTTTATAAATAATATTCCGGGCTCTCAAATGACTGTGAGCTTCGGAATAAGACGGTGATGTGATTTTCAGTGCAGACAGAGCTAATTATGACTTAAAGCACAAAACAACCAGTTTGGAGTTCCACCTGGATTTACAAATATCCACATGAAGCAGAAGTCGGAGCTGCAGTGGTAGATAGTTCTTTCCAGTTGTTTGCAGCAGAACGGCTGAATTCTGCTCCACTGTGTTTAGTCTAAACTGGTTTAACTAGACCCCAGACAATAGATAATAGAGTCATTCCTCGGTTATGTATTTTAAACATAACACAAGTTTCTTCTGGGATTAAATCATTATATTTTGTCGTAAATTGCGCCGTTAAAATGCATCCTGTTGTTTTTTTCCTGTTGCGGCTTTTTTTTTTTTTTTTTTTGGAAAGTTCAGGCAGGAAAGAATTAAAGAGGTCGACGCTTATGGAGAAAAAACTACACTACAGCTACACTACATGGACAAAAGTATGTGGACGCGTTGAATTCAGGTGTTTCTTTTCTAACAAGGGTCTGGGATACAAAACAATAATGACTAATTCAATAATATAGTTTTATATTGAGATAAATATCATTGCACTGGTTTTTGATTTTTGATTTTTTTTTTTTAATCCATGACTATGATTTTAAATGTTCTACCATTAACCCCCCCCCCCCACCCAAAAAAAGTGCTTTGACTGTAAATAACAAAGGAAATATTGATGTTTTTATCTCAAATCCTCATGAACAGGACATCTTACAGCTGTAGACATGATGTGTCCCAATACTTATGTCCATATAGCTTGTAAACATCAATATTTCCTTAAAAATAACAATTTAAACCAAAGAAAACTGACATATGAAGACACACACATGCAAATTAAGAATCAAGTGATGGAATTTGGAGAGGGAACGTATACAGTGATAGAATTCTGATGAAATTAGATGCACCTTGTTTTTTGTCATTTTACCGTCCTTTATACACTATATGGACAAAAGTATTGGGACATGTTCAATTCAGGTTGTTTCTTGTACAAAACAATAGCAGTAAATGGCAAAATATAGTTTTATATTGTGATAAATGACAAAATATTGATGTTTTTAACTGAAATCCTCATAAACAGGACATCGTACAGCTGTAGACATGATGTGTCCCAATACTTATGTCCATATAGCTTATAAACATCAATATTTCCTTAAAAATAACAATTTAAACCAAAGAAAACTGACATATGAAGACACACACATGCAAATTAAGAATCAAGTGATGGAATTTGGAGAGGGAATGTATACAGTGAAAGAATTCTGATGAAATTAGATGCACCTTGTTTTTTGTCATTTTACCATCCTTTATACACTATATGGACAAAAGTATTGGGACACGTTCAATTCAGGTTGTTTCTTGTACAAAACAATAGCAGTAAATGGCAAAATATAGTTTTATATTGTGATAAATGACAAAATATTGATGTTTTTAACTGAAATCCTCATCAACAGGACATCGTACAGCTGTAGACATGATGTGTCCCAATACTTATGTCCATATAGCTTATAAACATCAATATTTCCTTAAAAATAACAATTTAAAAAAAAAGAAAACTGACATATGAAGACACACACATGCAAATTAAGAATCAAGTGATGGAATTTGGAGAGGGAACGTATACAGTGAAAGAATTCTGATGAAATTGGATGCACCTTGTTTTTTGTCATTTTACCGTCCTTTATACACTATATGGACAAAAGTATTGGGACACGTTCAATTCAGGTTGTTTCTTGTACAAAACAATAGCAGTAAATGGCAAAATATAGTTTTATATTGTGATAAATGACAAAATATTGATGTTTTTAACTGAAATCCTCATAAACAGGACATCGTACAGCTGTAGACATGATGTGTCCCAATACTTTTGTCCATATAGCTTATAAACATCAATATTTCCTTAAAAATAACAATTTAAACCAAAGAAAACTGACATATGAAGACACACACATGCAAATTAAGAATCAAGTGATGGAATTTGGAGAGGGAACGTATACAGTGAAAGAATTCTGATGAAATTAGATGCACCTTGTTTTTTGTCATTTTACCATCCTTTATACACTATATGGACAAAAGTATTGGGACATGTTCAATTCAGGTTGTTTCTTGTACAAAACAATAGCAGTAAATGGCAAAATATAGTTTTATATTGTGATAAATGACAAAATATTGATGTTTTTAACTGAAATCCTCATAAACAGGACATCGTACAGCTGTAGACATGATGTGTCCCAATACTTATGTCCATATAGCTTATAAACATCAATATTTCCTTAAAAATAACAATTTAAACCAAAGAAAACTGACATATGAAGACACAAACATGCAAATTAAGAATCAAGTGATGGAATTTGGAGAGGGAACGTATACAGTGAAAGAATTCTGATGAAATTAGATGCACCTTGTTTTTTGTCATTTTACCGTCCTTTATACACTATATGGACAAAAGTATTGGGACATGTTCAATTCAGGTTGTTTCTTGTACAAAACAATAGCAGTAAATGGCAAAATATAGTTTTATATTGTGATAAATGACAAAATATTGATGTTTTTAACTGAAATCATCATGAACAGGACATCTTACAGCTGTGGACATGATGTGTCCCAATACTTATGTCCATATAGCTTATAAACATCAATATTTCCTTAAAAATAACAATTTAAACCAAAGAAAACTGACATATGAAGACACACACATGCACATTAAGAATCAAGTGATGGAATTTGGAGAGGGAATGTATACAGTGAAAGAATTCTGATGAAATTAGATGCACCTTGTTTTTTGTCATTTTACCATCCTTTATACACTATATGGACAAAAGTATTGGGACACGTTCAATTCAGGTTGTTTCTTGTACAAAACAATAGCAGTAAATGGCAAAATATAGTTTTATATTGTGATAAATGACAAAATATTGATGTTTTTAACTGAAATCCTCATCAACAGGACATCGTACAGCTGTAGACATGATGTGTCCCAATACTTTTGTCCATATAGCTTATAAACATCAATATTTCCTTAAAAATAACAATTTAAAAAAAAAAGAAAACTGACATATGAAGACACACACATGCAAATTAAGAATCAAGTGATGGAATTTGGAGAGGGAACGTATACAGTGAAAGAATTCTGATGAAATTGGATGCACCTTGTTTTTTGTCATTTTACCGTCCTTTATACACTATATGGACAAAAGTATTGGGACACGTTCAATTCAGGTTGTTTCTTGTACAAAACAATAGCAGTAAATGGCAAAATATAGTTTTATATTGTGATAAATGACAAAATATTGATGTTTTTAACTGAAATCCTCATCAACAGGACATCGTACAGCTGTAGACATGATGTGTCCCAATACTTTTGTCCATATAGCTTATAAACATCAATATTTCCTTAAAAATAACAATTTAAACCAAAGAAAACTGACATATGAAGACACACACATGCACATTAAGAATCAAGTGATGGAATTTGGAGAGGGAATGTATACAGTGAAAGAATTCTGATGAAATTAGATGCACCTTGTTTTTTGTCATTTTACCGTCCTTTATACACTATATGGACAAAAGTATTGGGACACGTTCAATTCAGGTTGTTTCTTGTACAAAACAATAGCAGTAAATGGCAAAATATAGTTTTATATTGTGATAAATGACAAAATATTGATGTTTTTAACTGAAATCATCATGAACAGGACATCTTACAGCTGTGGACATGATGTGTCCCAATATTTATGTCCAGTTTATGAACATCACAATTTCCATTAATTTTTTTCCCAAAGTGAGTTGTGAAGAAAGTAGATGGTTAGTTGTGGTAGAAAATTAATATTTACGGTCAATCAATGCATCATTGTTGAGAGAAATTAAGTAAAAACCATCTCTGAGGCATTTTTGGAAGCAAAGATAACAATTTTAACAAAACTAACCAATGCAATGTTATGATGTTTATCCCAATATAAAACTATATTATGATATGAACATTTAAAATAATAGTTAAGTATTTAAAAAAAAATGAATTCAATGTTTCCCAATACTTTTGTCGATGTAGTGTATAAAGGAAGGTAAAATGACAAAAAACAAGGTGCATCTCATTTCATCAGAATTCTTTCACTGTACACATTCCCTCTCCAAATTCCATCACTTGATTCTTAATTTGCACGTGTGTGTCTTCATATGTCAGTTTAGTTTTGTTTTAATTGCTGTCTTTAAGGAAATATGGATGTTTATAAACTATATGGACATAAATATTGGGACACATCATGTCTACAGCTGTAAGATGTCCTGTTGATGAAGATTTGAGATAAAAACATCAATATTTTCTTTATTATTTACAAGCACTTTTTTGGGGAGGAAATTTAGAGGTAGAACATTTAAAATCATAGTCATGGATAAAAAAAAAAAAAAAAAAAAAAAATCAGTCTTGAGATAAATTAAGTAAAAAAAAAAAAACATCTCTGAGGCATTTTGGAAGCAAATATAACAATTTAAGCAAAATTTAAAAACAATGCAATGATATTTATCCCAATATAAAACTATGTTATTGCATTTTTCATTACTGTTTTGTATCCCAGACCCCTGTTAGAAAAAAAAAAAAAAACACCTGAATTCAACATGTCCACGTACTTTTGTCCATATACTGTATGTTATTATGTTGGTAGAAATCTGGTTTTGATGTTTTTCTGTGATATGACAGAGTGCATTAATATAAAACCTATTTTGCACTTGTGACTGGGTTATATCGGAGGTTGTTATTGCCCCAGTCTTATTAGCCCTATGGAAACAGTAGACGCTCATACATGCAGATTCATTGATATAAAACACATTGTTGGATGAATGATGTGTAATATATTTTTGCTTCAGACACATTGACACTGACATTATACATATCCAGGGTTTGTAAATAATGCGCAGTAGGCTTTAAAATGGAAGGTTTAGGCTTTACCTTTACAGATGTACGTCAAATAAATATGTATAATGGGATCTGACGTGGGAATATGAGATGTGCACTGTTGAGGCACAACCTATTCCTTCAATTTAGAGCGGAGTCTGTGGAGCAAAGGTGGATTTTACTTTTAATGCTTCTCTATGTCAGTAGTAAATGTATGCACCGTCAATAACAAGTGGATATTTTATTTTAATACATAATTTAAGTTTGAACATGTGATAGGTTGTAGTAACATTATATGCCTTACATAGGATTGCAGCGATTCAGTTTATTACAAGGTTACGATGTAAAAACAGTAAAACGGCTAAAATGTTTGCAATAAATATGAATTCATATTAATTCACATAAGCCTTAAAACAATAGGAATATAGTTAAAATGTTCATGTTACAATAATATCTTTGCCATTTCAGATAAGGTAATCTGATCCACTTAGCATGCCTGAAACTATCTGGGGTTGATTAGTTGTGTCTTTATTCACCTCTAGAGGGATCGCGCCGTTTCTCCTCATTGCATTAAAGTGCACACTGAGGAAAACAACGATAAATCACTCGTATGATTCTATCTCCCCTGTTTTCAGGTAGTTGCGGTCAGCTGTGATTATATTGTGAAATGTACTTTGTTGAAGCATAAAACCGTTTGTTTGTTATAGTTTTTGCAATGCTAAGATAAGTTTTATTGTTGTTAACTGTAACTGAACGTTATCATACAATGTGTCGTGAGTGCACTCCGCCATCTTATGTCCGTACACGTTTGTGGCGCTAATATACAGGGTGACACAAAAATACGGGAACTTTTTAACAATCCAATAAAACCAAGAGTGATGGAAGAAAAATATTTTATTCATAGTAATTGAAACCTTAATACATGCCATTTAAGAAACAATGATGGAATTTTCATTTTTTTAAAATTACTTCCTGTACAGGGTGGGGAAGCAAAATTCACAATGAACATTTAGTTGTTTTTTCTCAGCAGGCACTACGTCAGTTGTTTTGAAACCAAACATATATTGATGTCATAATCATACCTAACACTATTATCCATACCTTTTCAGAAACTTTTGCCCATATGAGTAATCAGGAAAGCAAACGTCAAAGAGTGTGGGATTTGCTGAATGCACTCGTCACACCAAAGGAGATTTCAAAAATAGTTGGAGTGTCCATAAAGACTGTTTATAATGGAAAGAAGAGAATGACTATGAGCAAAACTATTACGAGAAAGTCTGGAAGATACTATTAAAGAAGAATGGGAGAAGTTGTCACCCCAATATTTGAGCAACACTTGCGCAAGTTTCAGGAAGCGTGTGAAGGCAGTTATTGAGAAAGAAGGAGGACACATAGAATAAAAACATTTTCTATTCTGTCAGTTTTCTTGTGGCAAATAAATTCTCATGACTTTCAATAAACTAATTGGTCATACACTGTCTTTCAATCCCTGCCTCAAAATATTGTAACTTTTGCTTCCCCACCCTGTAGATGGCGTCCTCCTGTACGAATGCATTCTTGAAATCTGCTGTTGCGATTCCTCATTGACCGCTGCAACATCTCAGCTGGGATACTGTGAATTTCATCCTGAATTCTCTGTTTTAACTCATCCAGAGTTCTTGGTTGAGTTGTGCACACTTTACTCTTGAGATAGCCCCACAAGAAAAAATCACAAACGGACAAATCTGGCAATCTAGGGGGCCAGGGAACATTACCGAATCTTGAGATCACACGGTTACCGAACAATTCTTGCACAGCCGCCAATGGTTACTAAAATGGGGGTGTGTTTACTTGCTCAAGGTCACTGTCTCGCAGTGCTGCCACTTACTCATGTCTGCCAATACGAACTTCAAAAATTCCCGTTTTTTTGGGTCACCCTATATAAGGCTAAAGCTACACAAGTTTTGATGTTGTATTATGTAACCATAATTTTATTTGTTATATGTCACTATTGTGATTGCATTAAAGTGCACACTGAGGAAAGCAACGATAAATCACTTGTGTGATTCTATCTCCCCTGTTTTCAGGGGTGCAACAAACACAGGAACATTTTGTGATATAGCGTTAGATCCTGTTGTGATCGAATAAAAATATGTTTAGTATTTGTGCGTATATCTGCCGTAATTCAATTCTTCCAGGAAATGATGATTTTTAAAAAAGAAACAAACCCAAAAATTGCCTTTTTAACAGTATCATGATATATCGTGATATATCGTACCGTGATCCGAGTATTGTGACTTGTATCATATCGCCAAGTTCTTGCCAATACACATCCCTAGTCTTTATGGGTTAAAGTTAATAAGGTGGGATTTATTACATTAATAATAAGACATATTCAACCAAATATTAGGCATTTAAAGTGTGAGACACAAATTAGATGTGAAGTATGATATGTGCTGGACTGGTGCAAGGCCAGTAACAGTTCCGTTACAAGGGTGCTGTGAAAATGCAACATTTGGCAGAGGTCTGACACCACCTATGAACTTGATGAATAAGCCCCTAAATGTGATGTTCCTGCATTGTCCTCACCTTCAGCTACATCCATTTATCCCCTCTTATGGGAAATGGCTCGGCGGAACGATAGATATATTCCCCGGCACTTGAGAGAGAGCGAGAGCACACCACTATATAACCCCGCCCCCCCCACCCCTTCACCCCACCGCTCACCCCCCTCGATCCCCCGCCTTCCTTAGTGAAAATGAATAACAAGCCCAAAACATATACAGTAGTGCAGTGTATTCTTCTTCTTGCTGAAAGGCCTTGTCTCCCTTTTAGCCCTGGGGTGCTCTGCTCTCATTGTCTGACAGAATGATTAATTTGACTGAACTTCACTTTGCAAACATCCCAAGTTCACCATCTCTCTCCGCGCAGTCGATGCCAGAGCCTTTCATGGAAGCAGAAGGTCCGGGGCGGCGCTACGTAACAGCTGATTCCCTTTGTTAGACTACAAGGCGGAAAATGTCTGATAACTGAACTCCACTATACACACACACACACACACAAAAAAGGTTTTCGAGCAAATTAAATAAATGTACCTCTTTAAAGTGAGTCCTCAAACATATCCAAGGTCCTGAGATTTGATTAAAAACTAGGGCTCTGGAAATTAATGTGTTAAAGGTGGGGTAGGAGATCCTGGAAAAAATGTTAACGTGTTAAAGGTGGGGTAGGAGATTGTGGAAAAATGGTTAAAGTGTTAAAGGTGGGGTAGGAGATCTTGGAAAAATGATTAATGTGTTAAAGGTGGGGTAGGAGATTCTGGAAAAACGGTTAACGTGTTAAAGGTGGGGTAGGAGATCCTGAAAAAATGGTAAACGTGTTAAAGGTGGGGTAGGAGATCCTGAAAAAATGGTAAACGTGTTAAAGGTGGGGTAGGAGATCCTGAAAAAACAGTAAACGTGTCAAAGGTGGGGTAGGAGATCCTGAAAAAATGGTTAATGTGTTAAAGGTGGGGTAGGAGATCCTGAGAAAACGGTTAACGTGTTAAAGGTGGGGTAGGAGATCCTGAGAAAACGGTTAACGTGTTAAAGGTGGGGTAGGAGATTCCGGAAAAATGATTAACATGTTAAAGGTGGGGTAGGAGATTCCGGAAAAATGATTAACATGTTAAAGGTGGGGTAGGAGATCCCGGAAAAATGGTTAACGTGTTAAAGATGAATGGTGAATAAATGTTGTAGAACATGACGGTGTTTCCACGGTAACTACACAGCCTCTGAACGTCCAAATGGGTCATATCTGATGACCATGAAAAGATGACACACTGCATTTTACACCAATTATTTCCATGTATTAATAGAATTAGTGGATCGACAGGTATTAAACAGTTTAGATGAGTAGATGGTTTTGATCATTGGTGGCAGTTTGGGTTTTTTATGGGTTAAATTTGGTTAAAAAAAAAAGTCAATATCTACTTTTCATTTCGTAATAATTTCCACAGATTTGTCTTTTTGTGATAAATTTGTTAAACTTTAAAGAGGAAACCCTGTATTTTTCTCTTGTAAATGTCAATCAAAAGGAAAAACACTGGCTCTACTTCCATATTACGCACTCGACGAATGAAACGCTCATAAATTGGACCCATTATTTTTTGTATCGGAACGCCGTTGCTTCACAGCCTTTAAAAAGCAGTCAGTGACCGTAAACACAGACGCACCTGTATGATGCAACGTAAGGGCAACACAACACAAAACCCCTGACATAAAGACACTCTAAGAGTTTATTAGGAACTATTGTGTCCAGTATTTATATCATGTCTACGATTTATAATGAATAATTTACAACAGGAACATGTTTGTACAGATATCAGGGTTTTCATTTCGTTTCATCATAAATGTAGTTTGCAAGGAAAGTCAAGAGTTCAAGCTGTCGTATGATTTTCATTCGACTTCAGAGCTGAGACAGAGAGGATGATTATGCAACGGAGTATTTTTATTTCTGTCAGATGTAGTTTAGACGTTCAAAGTAAAGTAAAAGGTGTTGTTATGTAATACCAATATACACTGATCAGCCATAACATTATAACCACTTAAAGCACGGGTGTCAAACATGTGGCCCGGGGGCCAAATTTGGCCCGCCAAAGGTTCCATTCCGGCCCACGGGATGAAAGTGCAAAAATGAACCTGAACAGTCAAGGCTGTCCAAATCATTTTGGTTCAGGTTCCACATACAGACCAATGTGATCTGCAGTAAAAATAACAACACAACAACCCATAAATAATGACAACGACAAATTTTCTTTGTGAAAAATTACGTGGAAAAAATTCAAGTAAATAACATTACAACATTGTGAAAATATTTACATTTACAAAACTATTCTTTCACAATAAAATGCAAATAAATACATAAATAAAAACAAAGATGAACAACCCGAAATGTGTAGTTTTAACAATATTCTGCCTGTTACTAAATGTTTTGTGCATTTATGGATCCACTGTGATCTGGAGTTGTGTTAATAATAAGAGATGGAATATTGTAGAAATTGTTCAAATTTTAGTTCCAAACTCCAAAATTTTAACAATATTCTGCCTGTTACCAAATGTTTATGTAACATTGTGTGTAAATGTACATGTATAAATAATAAGTTTAGGGAATTGAGTTAAAATTGCACTAATTTTTCTTTTTTTTTTTCAAGTTATTCATATCTTTTTTGTAAAATGTAAATATTTACATTATTTAATTGTTTTTTTCTTTTGTACTACAACAAAAAGAAAAACTTGGATTTGTCATTTTTTATAAGTTATTAAGTCATTATTTTACTGGTCTGGCCCGCTTGAGATCAAATTGGGCTAAATATGGCCCCTGAACCAAAATGAGTTTGACATCCCTGACTTAAAGGATACCACCATGTTTAGGTGTTATATTTTCCCAAATTTGTGCACATCCACTATGTAGACTAAAGTATTGGGACGCGTTGGATTCAGGTGTTTCTTTTCTAACGGGTCTGGGATACAAAATAATAATGAAAAATGCAATAATATAGTTTTATATTGGGATAAATATCACTGCATTTGTTAGTGTGGGCTAAATTATCTTTGCTTCTCGCTGAGGAACAAAAATCTCCCATTAGGCATTAAGTCCATCAAACATCAACATGGCGGTGCCTTCCTTGCTCGCTAGTCAAAATATGTCATCACACTTAAAATAAGACCTAATCACCTAATTATTATAACCTAATAATTCAAGATCTTTTTTGCTTAAATCAAGCAGAAAAAATCTGACAATGGAACAAGTGAAAATTATCTTGCTAAGATTTCTTGAAATAATATTTCCTAGATCTATTGTCTAAAAATAAGTTCTTATATCTCACTGAAAAGTTACTCTTTAGGTGATTATGTCTTATTGTAAGTGTGATGAGATATTTTGTTTGTTTTTTTGTTTATATATTCCGAATTTGCATTAAAACCAAACAACAAAAGGATTTTATAAAAGAAAGTCCAACATTCGAAAAGGAGCAGGATGACGTTTAACTTATAATCTCCTGCCCCCTTACCCCATCCTTTAACCTACCCTAAATTCCTACCCAAAATTGCTGTACATGTCAAGGATAGACTGTCCATTTTGCGGCAGCATTTCACATTTAAGTAAACTCTGTCCTTTTTGTAGCAGCAATAGTGCACATATTAAAAACAAAAATAAACTGTGTCTGTCCATTTCTTAGCAGTAATATACTTACAAAAATAAACTATATCCGATTCATAACAAATACCCATAAAAAAATTAATAAATAAATAAACTCTGTCCATTTCATAACACTAATACCCATATAAAAAATAAATAAAAAGTAAACTTTGTCCAATGCATAACTATCTATCTATCTATCTATCTATCTATCTATCTATCTATCTATCTATCTATCTATCTATCTATCTATCTATCTATCTATCTGTCTGTCTGTCTGTCTGTCTGTCTGTCTGTCTGTCTGTCTGTCTGTCTGTCTATCAAAAACAAAAATAAACTGTCCATTTCATAACAGTAATACACATATTAAAAAAAACAAAACAAAATTAAACTATCTGCTCCATAACAATAACGCAGAAAAAAAAAAAAACCTGTCCATTTCTTAGCAGTAATATACATACAAAATAAACAAAATCCAATTCATGACAAATACCCATTAAAAAAATACCAAAAATAAACTCCACTTCATAACACTAATACCCATATGAAAACAAAAATTAATAAAAAGTAAACTTTGTCCAATGCATAACAATAATACCCGTACAGAAAAACAAAAATAAACTTGTGTCCATTTCAAAACAATAATGCCTATATTAAAGAAACAAAAAAGACACAAAAAAAGACTAAACTCTGTCCATTTCATGACAATGATTCACATGTCATAAACAAAAACTTCAACTCTAACTGGCAACTAGGCGGGCTCAACCACTCGGCCCTCATATTTATATTTATCCTAGCCCCTTTTGTATGTGTGTAAGTCCTCAGTAAAATTACAGAAGATGTTGGAACCCACTGGAGCCCACGGCAAAGCCAGATTAAACCTGTGAAAACGTCCACGGTCGCCTCTATTATCTTCAGCAGCTGAAAAGTAAATACAGGTTTGTGTTCAGTGACGTCCTTGATGCCCACTTACTTCCACACGTCCTCGCAGTAAAACCGACCCATCGCATTGAGACGTTTTTGTTTATGCACCTGAAGCTGCTCAAATGGGGAGTGTATAAAACTCGAAAGATAAAGGTCGAGGCCCCTTGTTTTAAGCGGAGCTCATAATTGCGTGTTGGCGTCGGTGTTCATCTGTGTGCAGGTCTTAATGTATGCACGCTGTACTGTGTCCCTCTATAAAACAGCTAGAACTGCTTTTGTCCCAGTGTTTTACAAGTAAACTTTATATGGCTGCATTAAAAACCACTCTTTATTCATTTGGAACGGGGTTCATTTCTATCTTGCTGTTAAATTTTGGAGCCCAGCCAAGTCCTTAGTTCACTGCTGAAAATGCAAATTGAGGATTTTCAGATTTCACTGCCTCTAATAAAACAGAGGGAAAATTGACATGTAAATGTGGATGTGTGACAAAAAAAAAAGGGAAAAAAAAAAAAAAGTCCTCTACTGATAAAAAATCCATTTATCCATTTTCCACTGCATTTCAGGCTCTGTTTTATATTATATTATATTATATTATATTATATTATATTATATTATATTATATTATATTATATTATATTATATTATATTATATATTAATGCAGTACATCAATCTCCCAATAGAAGTGGGTGGTACTTTCACTGAAGGAGAACTCAGCTAATTAAAGTCCATATATGACTTCTATCAGTGATCAATAGGAACTATATTGATATCTGTAACCATTTACATGTTATAAAACATCTTAATATTGACCCTTATAAGTAAAAGCAATTTTTTCATATTTCAAAAAATTCTTTAAAAATTTCAACATCGAAATTTCTCAAAAGGGTGTACAAACTTCACAGACATTGTCCCAAGGAAGCTACTTATAAAATTTTAAATGAATGCGACCAGTAGTGTCAGAAAAGATGTTGAAATCAAGACATTGGTGACCTTTAGTTTGTCCCTTCAAGGTCACTCAAGGTCAAAGGTCATGAACCCAAATGAAAGTCCATATATGACTTCCTATCAGTGCTCTATAGGAACTACATTGATACCTGTAACCATTTATATGTTGTAAACCATCAAAATATGGATCTTTATAAGTCAAGGCAAATTTGTAATATTTAAAAATTCTTAAAAAAAAAAAAAAAAAAAAAGAAATTTCTCAAAACCGTAAACAAACTTCACAGACACTGTCCCACAGAAGCTACATATAAAATTTTAAATGAATCCGACCAGTAGTTTTGCAGAAGATTGTTGAAATATAGACATTGGTGACCTTGATTTTGATTCTTTAAGGTCACTCAAGGTCAAAGGTCATGAACCCAAATGAAAGTTCATATATGACTTCTATCAGTGATCAGTAGTAACTATATTGATATCTGTAACTATTTACATGTTATAAACAATCAAAATATGGACCATTAGAGGTAAAGACACATTTTTAATCTTTCAAAAATTCTTCAAAAATGTAAATTTCTCAAAACTGTGAACACATTTTGTAGACATTATCCCAATGAATCTACATATAAAATTTGAAATTAATCCGACCAATAGTTTCAGAGAAAATGGTTAAAATCTCGACATTGGTGACTTTTAGTTTGACCCTTCAAAGTCACTCAAGGTCAAAGGTATTTCAATATATCTCTCAAATTTTGCTCAGTTTGTGGCTTATTTTGTTTTTGTAGTGGATTGTTTTTTCATTTTTTTTTTTATTCATTTTATTACTTTGGCTGTTCTGGGTCATTTTATAGGCTATTTAATTAACTTTCCAGCATTTTTTTCAATTTTGTGCTTATTTTGGGGTTTTTTTAAGGACAATTTCTTGCCCATTTCATAATTTTTTCTTCAATATTTTCTTTTTTTGTCTCATTTTGGTCATGTTACTTATTATTTTGTTGATTTATTATTCATTTTTGCTCATTTTGTTTTTCTCTTTGGCTTTGGTGTATATGATGACCATGAAAAGATGATGAACTACATTTTACATGAATTATTTCAACATATTTCTTATTTTTGTCATTTTTTATTCATTTTATTGATTATTTTGGCTGATCTTCTTCATTTTATTAGCTATTTAATAAATTTTTTTGCAGCATTTTTGATCAATTTTTGGCTTATTTCGATTGTTTTTTGCCTTTTTTTTGCCTATTACATTATTTTTTTCTTCAATTTAGTCTTTTTTTTGTCTCATTTTGTTCATGATTTTTTTTTTGTTTGTTTGATTTTTTGAAAAATATGATCAATAGGAATTATATTGATATCTGTAACCATTTATATGTTATAAACCATCAAAATATAGACCATTATAAATAAAGGCACATTTTTAATATTTAAAAAAATTCTTAAAAAATTTAAAAAATTGAAATTCCTCAAAACTGTGGACACACTTTGTAGATATAATATATTACATGTATTAAAGAAATGATTTGGATGTCATTTAGTTCAGCTATAAAGCATGGGATTAAGGTTTTGGCTGTGATAATAGATGAGAAATGTATGTAAGATAATAGATGAGAAATGTAAAAAAAAAAAATTAAAAAAAAAAATGTCAAAACAACAGCAAACAGTAATTTTGCCTCTAAAGTTACTGTCCACACTATTCTGTTTCTCACAGTTGCATACATGACCTATTATATGGACGTTTGGTGAAACAAATACAAAACCAATACTAAACTAAAGGTTCTGACACAGAAAAGAGCAAAAGAGACGTATATGGATCATATTATTGTGCTCCGGCAATTACCAGATTTATTCATTTACATGCATTACAATTTCATGACTTGGTTGATTTTAAAAAGTAAAGCACAAAATAATTTACTTGCAAATGGTGTCAGAGGTAGTTTGAGGTTAAAGAGAGTCATTATGAGCAGAGAGAAACAGAAGTAACCTTTCCTAAATGATTTATCACCATTTATTATAATGTTACGCTCTATATTTGGCATTGTTCAGTGAAAATCTGTTTGTTTTTTTTTTGTTTTTTTTTTTAATATCAGATGTACTGATCATGGAGATGTTCATAAAAGCCTGGAATAAAATCAAAGAGTATTTTATCAGAAACAGAGAAAAAAAAGCAAGTGTCCACTGTCATTGATCCAACTCGTGGGTTTTACTGGTGAATCAATGTTGTAGAAGATGACGGTGTTTCCATGGTAACTACGGAGCCTCTGAATGTTCAAATGGGTCATATCTGATGATCATGAAAAGATGAATCACTGCATTTTACACTAATTATTTCAAAAATATTTCTTCAATCTTGTTCAGTTTGTGACTTATTTTGTTCTTATAGCTGATTATTTTTTTTTTTAATTTTTTATTCATTTTATTGATTACTTTGGCTGTTTTGGTTGATTCTATTGGCTATTTAATACATTTTTCCAGCATTTTTGTTAGATTTTTTGCTTCATTTGCTTGTTTTTTTTTTTTTTTCTTCACATTTTTTTGCCTATTTCATAATTTTTTCTTCAATATTTTCTATTTCTGTCTCATTAGGTTCATGTTACTGATTATTTTTGTTGATTTATTATTCATTTCTGTTCATTTTGTTTTTCACTTTGCCTGTTTTTGCCTGTTATTGATTATTTTGCCTTTTCTGGTTGATTTTATAGGCTATTTAATACATTTTTCAGCATTTTTGTTTGATTTTGTGCTTATTTGGTTTGTTTCTATGACATTTTCTTGTCTATTTCATTATTGTTTCTTCAATATTTTCTGTCTCATTTTGTTCATGTTACTTGTTATTTTGTTGATTTATTCTTCATTGCGGTTCATTTTGGTTTTATGTTGTATTTTCTGAGAGTCTGCTTTTTTCTGATACACCTTGTAGAATTCATATTCCATTGTGCGGATGAGACGCTACACATAGACGAGTTTCCGAGACCATCATTATACTGATGTAGCATCTCCGTTGCCATAGTAACTCAAACAACCACCTGCTGCATCCGACAGGCGTAGATGAGAAGCAGAAGAGTCATTGATTGACGGTTGAATGGAAATAAATTGCTGTGGAGCAGAAGCAGGTTGATTGTGTGGAATAAAGGCTCAGTTAAGGTTAAACAGAAGGTTACAGTAATTACTCCCATGTGAACACGGACGCCGAGGACGCCGCTGTCCGTCCGGGCGCTGAACTCTCCTTTCTAGTGGAACATTATCAGTTAGAAAAGATCCTCCCCTGTGTGGATGTTGGACATGTGTCATAAATGTTCTGCTCATTAGATGGAAACTGGCAGCTCTGTTTATCTGCAAATCACTTCTTATGTAAGCAATGGATTCGAACAGCTACTGCTCGGATTCATTTCAAATATTATATGGAGCTTCGTTGGGATTATATCTATAAAGTCTGTTTACAGTTTAGAGAAATTTAATTTAATTTTTTTTTTTGGAAATATGAAAAAAATTTCCTTTTCTTATAATGGTCCATATTTGGTGGTTTATAACATGTAAATAGTTACAGATATCGATATAGTTAATATTGATCACCAATAGGAAATCATATATGGACTTTAATTTGGGTTCATGACCTTTGACCTTGAGTGACCTTGAAGGGTCAAAATCAAGGTCACCAATGTCGACATTTCAACAATCTTCTCCGAAGCTACTGGTTGCATTCATTTAAAAATTTATATGTAGCTTCCTTGGGATAACGTCAACAAAGTTTGTACACAGTTTTGAGAAATAAATGTTTTTGTATTTTTTAAAGAATTTTTGAAATATTAAAAATTTGCCTGTATTTATAATGGTCCATATTTTGATGGTTTATAATAATAATAATAATAATAATAATAATAACTTTATTTATATAGCACCTTTTAAAACAAAGTTTACAAAGTGCTTTGACAAACAAATAAAGGGCACAACAGCAGGATACAAGATGTAAATAAAAACACTAAAAACACTAAAATAGAGGCAACATAATAGGAGAGATGTGTACAACAATGCAGAAACAAGACACTTCAAATAGATTAAATGAATCGGAATAAGGAGGGCAGGGGTAATGTAACATGATGCTGTTAAATCAATGCAGAAGTAGAGGCGTGAGATAAAACAACATAACATGTAAATATAAACAACATTATAAACAACATTTATAACATGTAAATAGTTACAGATAGCAATATGGTTCCTATTGATCACTGATAGGAAGTCATATATGGACTTTCATTTGGGTTCATGACCTCTGACCTTGAGTGACACTGAAGGGTCAAAATCAAGGTCACCAATGTCTACATTTCAACCAATGTTCTTCTTCGAAACTACTGGTCACATTCATTTAAAAATTTATATGTAGCTTCCTTGGGATTATATCTATAAAATGTGTTCACAGTTTTGAGAATTTTTTTCTTTTTTTTTTGTATTTTTTAAGAATTTTTGAAATATAAAAATGTTGCCTTTTCTTCTAATGGTTCATATTTTGTCAGTTTATAACATGTAAGTGGTTACAGATATCAGTATAGTTACTATTGAACACACATCGTTTAAGATCTATTATCACAGCCAAAATCTTAATCTCATGCTTTATAGTTGAAATAAATAACATCCAAATCATTTTGTTTAATACATGTAATATATTATATCTACAAAGTGTGTTCACAGTTTTGAGAAATTTCAATTTTTTAATTATTGAAGAATTTTTTTAAATATTAAAAATTTGCCTTTATTTATAATGCTCTATATTTTGATGGTTTATAACATGTAAATAGTTACAGATATCAGTATAGTTCCTATTGATCACTGATAGGAAGTCATATATGGACTTTCATTTGGGTCCATGACCTTTGACCTTGAGTGACACTGATGGGCCAAAATCAAGGTCACCAATGTTTACATTTCAACCAACCAATCTTCTTCTTCAAAACTACTGGTCACATTCATTTAAAATTTTATATGTAGCTTCAGTGGGACATTGTCTACAAATTTGTTCACAGTTTTGAGAAATTTAGATTTTTAATTTTTTTAAGAATTTTTGAAATATAAATTTCAAAAAATGTGTGAATTTGTAAACAAGAACTGGGCGCACATGCTGTGGTGTTTGTCACCACATTCAGATGGACAGTATAATTACACGGACCTGTATAGATGCAAAGAAATTTGATCGATACCTGTTTATATATGTATGAGTGTAAAGCAGTTTGATTACTAAAAATTATTTGTACTTGTGGACATTTGAAACATTTGGCGATTTATAATTGATTATATGTTTGACAAGTTTAAAAAAGTTATTTTTTGCTCTTCTAAGATGACGTATATTGTAGGTCACATGTTATTGTGGTCAGATACTGCATGTAAAACACCTGTGTAATTGTACTTGTGTGACATTTGAAACATTTGACTATTGATCATTTATGATTACCTCCACCAGGAAGTATTGTGATCACTTTGCTTTGTGTGTTTGCGTGTGTGCATGTTTGCTTGCGTGTTTGTTTGTTCGTTAGCAAGATAACTCAAAAAGTTATGGACGGATTTTCATGAAATTTTCAGGAGAAGTTGATACTGGCACAAGGAAGAAATGATTACATTTTGGTGGTGATCGGGGGGGCAGCAGATCTGTCTTGGCGGAGGTCTGCACTCTCCGAGTACTTTTCTTGTTGATTATATGTTGTTGATAAGTTTAAAAAGAATTGTTTCTGTTTCTCTACAATAACGTATATTGCAGGTCACGTGTTGTGATTAGACACTGCATATAAAACACCTATGTAAATCCATCTGTCCTCAGTCTGATGAAGGGCCTCGGCCCGAAACGTCACGTTGTGGAATAAATGTTTTGGGAGCTCACAGGTTGTGCTTCTTTTATTTATTTTTTCAAATCTAAAAAATTTGCTTTTTCTTATAATGGCCCATATCATGATGGTCTATAACATGTAAATGGTTACACATTTTACACCAATTATTTCCATGTATCATTGGATGAACAGGGATTAAACAGTTTCAGGAGATGCTTTTGGTAGATGGTGGATGTTTGAGTATTTATGGGTTAAAAACATCATTATTGGCCAAAAACTTTGTATTCTCACTTATATCCCATTATATTTCACAAGATTTTCTCCTTCTGTGTCCTAAGTTTTGTTAATTCATCATTTTGTGTTTTACTCGCTTAAATAATGCACATTTTTTGGTGTCATTGTTAATCATCGACTTTAACAGCAGGACGTGGAAATATTCCACCCCTGAGTTTGTCTTTCAGGCAGCGCTGCAGGGTGTGTTGTTCTGGAGGTAGTTTCGTTGCCCTTGAGGAAGTTTTGTCCTCAAGGCTAAAGTCACAAAATAATAATAAAAAAAAGATAATGTTTCCTGTTAAAATAACTTAATATTTGTTGGGATTTCATTCCATTGAGTTCGACGATTACACAACACCTCCATATAAACCTGAGGAAAATGGTGAAATACCCACTGTTTTTCCCGCTGCCTCAGGCTGGTGTTTTTTGTTTTGTTTTTCTTGCTGCACAGTAACAGCAGGACACAGTACAAGTGTTTTCCACACACACACCTACACCTGCTGCTGACTAATAAGAGCCACTCAGGCCTTGGAAGGACCTGAACAGACTTCTTTTACTTCTTTATTCAGAATAACTTGGAGCCTGGTTTCCAGTTTTAGTCCAACCCTGAAGTCCTGATCAAGACTCAACGACTGATGGATCGGTTTAGTTACAGATTTTTCTTCTTTTTCGGCTATTTTTGGTGTTCCTAATTGGTTGTGTTTCTGTTCAGCCCCTCTTTCACTGTTCTCTTCTACATCTTTTTTATTTATTTGTATTTATTTTGTCCTGGTCTGCCATTCCCTCCTGTCTTTTGTGTTCCTTCACGTCTTAACGGCTGCCCAGACTCTTGCTCTCCTTTTTCTGACACTGCACTCAGCAAAGAATACAACTACTTTTAATACGTATTCAGCTTGGAAGTGAAGCACATGCTTCACTGTGTCCTTCATCAGATTAAATCATAATATTGCTTTTAGTCATACACTTAGCCGTTCTCAACCTCTGTAACTGTGCATTTATTCTACATTATACTCTCACTGTGAGCGGCTGAAGGGAAGTCAGCACAGCGCTATTGGGATTTTATTCAGTGTTGCAGGTATTTATGGAAAATTCTGTTTTAAATTCACATTCTTTCAGGTCATTGTCCAGTTTAATTCAGTATCTATTGAAATATTTCACTAATAAACAGAAAGTCACTATTTGAACCCATAAAGACCCAAACATCCACCATCGACCAAAATCACCCACTGATATACACCGTTTAATCCCTGTTGATCCACTGATACATGTAAATAACTGGTGTAAAACCGTCATCTTCTACAACATTGGTTCACCAGTAAAACCCACGGAGTTGGATCAATGACAGCGGATGGACACACTGGGTTTATGTTCAATTAACCCTTTCATGCACAGCGGTCACTACAGTGGACAGCTATTCTACAGCTGTTCTCTTGTATATTCATGGGTTTTGTTGTTTTAGTTCCATATCAACCAACACAGTGGACGCTTATGCATCATCTCATAAACTGCAATTCAATACCATTACTGTAACTTTGCTGTTCTTGATTGGTTCTTGAGTGGAAATCAATTGTTAATTGTTATTTTTTGCATATTATCTCCATAAAGTGTGTAATAACTAGTATTAGAAAATGTTAAAATGTGAGAAAACATCCGATTAGCTGCATTAAACACCGTTTCATTTCACTGTTTTCATATCACTTTATGATATTGGGTTTTAAATACATGTTTCTTTGCTTCGAGAATAAAATTCATGGTGTAGCTGAGTGGACATTTTTGTAAATCTAGGAAAAAAAAACTCTTCGTCGTATTGTTTTTTCATGCCTAAGAAGGAATAAAAACACTCAAAAAAATAAATAAATAAATAAAATAAACTCAACTAAGGTTCTCACAATTCATGCATGAAAGGGTTATTGATCAATTTTGCTGAAAAACTCACTTTTTCTTCTGTTTTCTCTAATATTGAAATAATGAGCCTCTATTTTAATCTGAGCTTTTATGAACATCTTCATGATTAGTCAATTGAATGTTGGAAAATACCAGATTTTCACTGAAAAAACACAAAATATATCATTAATCGAACATAAAATAAGTGTCTCCATTCACTGTCATTGATCTCTCTATTTAACCTTTCCTAAGTGATTTATCCCCATTTATTGAAATATCATCCTCTGTATTTTGCATTTTTCGGTGTAAATCATGTATTTTCCTATATTTAATTAACTGTTCATGCAGATATTCATGAAAACTCAGAATAAATTCAAAGGTAATTATATCAAAACAGAGAAAACTGAAGAAAAAGTGACTTTTCCATCAAAATCTATCATTAATTGAGCATAAACCCAGTGTGTCCATCCACTGTCATTGATCCAACTCTATGGGTTTTACTGGTGAATCAATGTTGTAGAAGATGACAGTGTTTCCATGGTAACTACGGAGCCTCTGAACGACCAAATGGGTCATATCTGATGACCATGAAAAGACGACAAACTGCACTTTAAAACCAATTATTTCAACAAATTTCTTCAATTCTGTTCAGTTTGTGGCTTATTTTGTTGTTGTAGCTGATTATTTTTTTCATTTTTTATTCATTTTATTAATTATTTTGCCTGTTCTTGTTCATTTTATTACTGGCTACTTAATTAACTTTCCAGCATTTTTGTTGGATTTTTTTTTTTTTTACTTATTTTGCTTGCTTTTTTTTTTTTTTTTTTTTTTTTACATTTTCTTGCCTATTTCATAATTTTTTCTTCAATATTTTCTATTTTTGTTTCATTTGGTTCATGTTACTGATTATTTTTGTTGATTTATTATTAATTTTTGTTCATTTTGTTTGTGGCTTTAGCTGTTTTTCTTTATTTCGTTATTTATTTTAGTGTATTTTTAAAAATTTCTATTTAGTTCATTCTTTGCTCATTTATTATTTTGTAAATTTCTTATTCATTGTTGTTGATTTTTATTTTTTTTTTTAATATAAAAGCAAGCGTCTACAGTCAAACTCCATGGGTTTTACTGGTGAATCAGTGTTGTAGAAGATGACAGTGTTTCCACGTAACAACGGAGCCTCGATTTTGTGTTTATTTTCTTAGGTTTTTTTTTGTTTTGTTTAGTTTACATTTTCTTGCCTATTTCATTATTTTTTCTTCAATTTTTTTCTTTTTTTGTCTCATTTTGTTCACGTTACTTATTATTTTTGTTGAGCTATTGTTCATTATGTTTTTCACTTTTGCGTTGGTGTATCTGATGACCATGATAAGATGACAAACTGTATTTTACATCAATTTTTTCAACATATTTCATAAATTTTGTTCAGCTTGTGGCTTATTTTGGTCTTGTAGCTGATGATTTTTTCATTTGTTATTAATATTATTGATTACTTTGGTTGTTCTTGTTCATTTTATTGGCTATTTAATTAAATTTCCAGCATTTTTGTTCAGTTTTGTGCTTATTTTGTTTGTTTGTTTACATTTTCTTGCCTATTTCATGATTTTTTTTCTTCAGTTTAGTATTTTTTGGTCTCATTTTGTTCATGTTACTTATTATTTTTTGTTGATTTATTATTCATTTTTGTTCATTATGTTTTTCACTTTAGCTTTGGTGAATTTGATGACCATAAAAATATGACACCAATTATTTACATGGATTGATAGGATTAATGGATCAACAGGTATTAAACAGTTTAGATCAGCAGATGGTTTTGGTCTCCGGTGGATGTTTGGGTCTTTATGGGTTAAGTCAGAACCTTGTATTAAAATGCACTATATGCTAATAAGTGTTAATAATAAATGCCTATAACATAATAAACCCACAAATATCTAATAAAACACTTATTGCACTTGAAATCGGCGGGAAACTCTTTTATACTTGTTCGTGGAGGACGTGTTGGAGGTTGTGTCCATCTGTTTGTCATTTAGCTCCATGTTTAAAGGACTCACACATAAAATAGGACGTTGAAAAGAGGATTCACAGACGCATCCTTGAAAAGTCTCCAAAGTAAAGACTTGGATCCTGATCCTGGACACTGGAACAGTCCTCCAGTGAAATCTGATCATTATGTAAATGTAGCCTTGGAAGATCCTTCCTCGACTTTGAGAAACAGGGATGTGGATGTGGATACAAACAGCTTGAAAGTACGTGTGATTGGAATTTTTAAGTCATTACAGACAAATAAAAAAACAACGATGAATATTTAACATTTCTTTAAATATATTCTTCTAAATCCTCCATTTTTTACCTTCACTGGTCTGGTAAGATTTGTGCAAAGACAAGGTTATCTGTAAGCAAGAGCAGAAATCAACCACTGTTTAGTTATAAGATGTCGTGAAAGATGGTGGTAATCACTGTTGGGAGAAACATGTTACAAAAGTAATGCATTACAGTAATAGATTACTTTTTGCTGTAACACAGTAGTGTAAGGCAGTGTTTCCCAACCTTTTTGAGCCACTGCACATATTTTACATTCGAACAATCACAAGGCGCATCACCAAACAAAAGTGTCACAAAAAGTGTATTTATTGAACTATAATTTAAATCTAGTCTCAGTTTACTCAGTGTGAAACCTGGGCCTGTTCAGCTGAACACAAAGCTGATATTCTTACAGGAACTGAACTAAGACATACACAAATCTTCCTCAACAGCTCCGAGTCTCTTTTTTCGTCTTTCTATCAGTCATGTTTGAAAGTCCACCTCACACAGATACAGTAGGTTGTGGAGAAAAGGAACACAACTGAGACAGCTTTGTCTTCCAGAATGAACAAGAAGAATCTTTTTTTTTTATCAGTAGGGGTTCACACACGTAAACATGCACCACACACCCAAATGTGTCTTCTGCCTTTAACCCATCACTACATTATGCAACACACACACTGTATGCTAGGAGCAGTGGGCTCGCCATATTAGGTGCCCGGGGAGCAAATGGGGGGGTTAAGTGCCATGCTCAAGGGCACATCGGCCAGCAACTCTTTGACAGTCCAGGGAGTCGAACCAGCAACCCTTTGGTCACAAGCCGACTCTCCAGCCAACTACGCCCCTTCTAGGCTTCTCCACCGGACACTCTCCCGGGGGGGTACATTGGGGGGGCACGAGATGTGGGGCGTTTGGAACAAGAAAGCTGAGAGGGGTTCATCAGACGGACCCGCGGTTGTCGGATTGTGGTCCATAGTATAATAGTATGGGAGGCACATGTCCACCGCCCCAAACTGATACCTGGGGTTCGTGGTAGCTTGCTAATCTGCACATTACTAGTGAGGGGGGGCTTTATCAACAGAACACACCACATCAGGGCCGGTTCACTTTCACTTTCATTTTGCAAAGGGAAACAGTAGACTGTTGTTGTATGTTGGATCATTGGTGTGTACAGTCGTATGTATCTATATCACGTTGCTCTTACAGAACCAATCACATGAAGTTGGATTATCTTCCATGGCACACTTGATGATTTCCCACGGCACACTTATGTTTCGCGGAACACTGGTTGGGAAACACTGGTGTAAGGCATTACTCATCAGTTTTCAGTATTATTTGACTCGGTACATGTTCAATAGCGCTTGTGTTACAGCACATTTTTCGCCCATTATTTAACTACTCAAACAAAAAAAAAAAATAGGACCAAGGTCCTGTAGTCCAACGGCATATTTAAAGACATTAGTTTGACCTTTCAAGGTCACTCAAGGTCAAAGGTCATGGCATCAAATGAAAGGCCATATGCAACTTCCTACCTATTGCCAATAGTAATTATATCAATACCTTCAACTGTATTCACTTACAGCACTTTGAAATGTGTCCCATTAGAAACCAATGGGGATTTTTAGCATGTCAAAATTTCATAAAAAGGTCCAAAAATCTATATTTCTCAATTCTTTAAAATAAACCTGGTAGACCTTACCCCAAAGATGTTCCACAACAATATTAAGTCATTCTGCCTGACGGTTTCAGAGAAGAAGATTCTTGAAAAATTGTTTACAGACGATAACTGATACCAATAGTCCATCAGACCTTCGGGCCGTTGGACAAAAAAGAGAATTTAAAATAAATAGATAACAATGACAAGTAACCTGTAATAGACTTCAGTTTGGAAGTAACTTGCACAACACTGGCGGTAATGCATTGTGTTTCCAAATGAAAATGTGAATAATGCACCAATATGTGCCGTCGGACACACAGTAAATGCACAGAACAGGCAGTAAACCAATAATTATTAGTCTCCTCAGAATTATAGGCTGTATAAATAAAGGTTTGTATCACACAGACAGAGGGCCTCTATAATAAAGCAGAAGGCGTCTCAAGGTTTATATGTTAAATCTAAGCGGGACACGTGGAGGAAGGGCTGCATGGGAGTTACATAAATCAAAGTAAAATTGAATCAATATTCGAGCTGTGACACTGTGAAGAAGTCTGCGGGGAAGAAAATTCCTCAGAGCTGTTCGAAATCCCCCAAAGAGGACCAGAGTTCAATTCCCAACTATTGGGGTTTTTCATTCTGCGATCCATCTTTGTTAGCCGCTCTGCTTTTTCATTGTTTAGAATAGAAAGATCCAAGTCAAGCACCACAAAGCTTCTCTTCTCTCTTTTTTTTAAACCTCTCATTTTCTCAGTGCACCTGAAATGTCTAATTTCCCAGGGCCTTGTGACACAGACAGACTTTGTAAGGCAATTATAGATGAGGTCCCGAAGCACCGGTCCTCTGCAAAATCTCCTAAAGCCTGAAATTTAACTTAACTGCTTAGTCAGAGAAAATGTAGTCATGTCCCTTTGGAGCATCTGAAGTATAAAAATAGCATAATAACCCATAAATAATGACTCCAAATGTTGTTTAATCTGACAAAATAAAGAGATATTACATTATGCCTATAATAACGATAACTCCAAATGTTTCTCTTTGTTGTTGTGCATAAATAAATAAATAAATTAATTAATTAATTAATTAATTTAAAAAATTACAATAACAAGCTATCCTTTAACAATAAAATGTGCATAACCTCGCTTTTATATTGAAAAATATATAAAATCAACAAAAAAGAACACAAAATTTACAAAACAATAAATGTTCCTAAATGGAAATTTAAAAAACAAAAAGCAATATATTACATGATGCAATATTTATGCAATAAATAAAAAGAACAAATAAATACCTGAACTTGAAATGTTGGGGAGCATGTTGAACTTGCTTTAGTTCAGGTTCCACATACAGACCAATTTGACCTCAAGTAAAATAATAACACAATAACCCATAAATAATGACAACTCCAAAATTTTCTCTTTAAATTATGAAAATATTTACATCTACAAACTATCCTTTAACAATAAAATGTAAATAACCTTGCTTTTATGTTGAAAAACAAATAAAATCAACTAAAAAGAATACAAAATTTTACAAAATAATAAATGAGCAAAAAAAGTTCCTAAATGGAAATAAAAAAAAAAAGGACAATGAAATAAACAAAAACAGTCAAAGTAAAAAATAAATAAATAAATAAAATGAGTAATAAATCAGTAATATAATAAGTAACAAACCCTCCAAACAGTTATTTGCACTAAAACAAAGACAAAAAAAATTGGAGTTTTCATTATTTATAGGTTATATTCTCACTCTCTCTCTCTCTTTTTCTTTTTTTTACCTCTCTTTTTCTGTTTGAGTCATGTCCTTTTGGAGCATCTGAAGTATAATAATAGCATAATAACCCATAAATAATGACTCCAAATGTTCTTCTTGGTTTAATTTGGGGAAAAAAAATAAAAAATAAAAAATATGTCTATAAATAATGACAGCCCCGAAAAAGACAAATTTAGACATATTTCCCCCCAGGATGTATCTAATGATGACCTCAGATAAATGCAAAAAAAAAAATAAAAAAATAAAAAAATAAAATAAAATATATACATATATATACTCTTGCTCTAAGCCATCCCATAATTACTTTTTTTTTAATAAAATACTGGGTCCAAAAATAGGACCAAAATTAGGACAGCAAAAGGAACCTAGGTGTCAGTGCATTAGATCTGAAAACATGGCTGTAAATGGTCTTATATATTATTACTATTTTTTATTCATTTTATTGATTACTTTGGCTGTTCTGGTTGATTTTATTGGCTGTTAAAGTAACTTTCCAGCATTTTTGCTTGTTTTTTTTTTTTTGCTCATTGTGTTTGCTTTTTTGACATATTCTTGCCCATTTCATTATTTTTTCTTCAGTTTTTGGCTCATTTTGTTTATGATATGTATTATTTTGTTGATTTATTATTCACTTTTATTCATTTTGTTTTTCCACTTTGGCTGTGGTGTATCTGATGACCATGAAAAGACGACTAACTGCATTTTACACCAATTATTTCAACTTATTTCTTCAATTTTGTTCAGTTTGTGGCTTATTTTGTTCTTGTAGGGTTTTTTTTTTCATTTTTTTTTTTCATTTTTTATTCATTACTTTGGCAGTCCTGGTTCATTTTATTGGCAACTTAGTTAACTTTCCACCAGTTTTTGTTTGATTTTGTGCTAATTTTCTTGCCTATTTCATTATTTTTTCTTTATTTTTTCCAAATAAAGACACTGTGTTAAATGTGTCGATCCTAGTGTTTTTTCTAATCCAGACGTGTGGGTTTTTCAAGAATCCCAGTCTTATTCCAGGTTTTGTGTGTAACCCATCGTGTCCACTTGCGTTACATGGAGAACCTGAACATTTAAACACAAATAAATCGCAAAGGATTTTTCAACAGCGGCCATTTTTGTGAAACACTCTGCCTTGAATAATTACTTTAATTCCCAACATGTACCTGTGAGAGAATAAAGAGATATTAAAAAAACTAGTAGCGTGTAATTTTCATGTCCTTTTTACAGTGTTACATGCAGATTTTTGTATTAAACATAATGTAAAATAATATAAAAATGTGTTTCATCTGAAAAATAGTTCCTCTTTTATCTCAGTACGTATTTATTTTTCAAATAAACCCAGTGTTTCCAAACGTACTTCTTAACATTAGTCTAGAATTTTTTAGTCCCATGTCCTGTTTTTAGGACCAGTTTCATAGAAGAACCCATTTAAAAACAGTTATTTGCATTAAAACAAACACAAAAACACTGCAGTTGTCATTATTTATAGGTTATATTCTTTTTCTTTTACCTTTCTTTTTCCGCTCTAATTTCCCAGGGCCTTGTGACACAGACAGACTTTGTAAGGCAATTATAGATGAGGTCCAGAAGCACAGGTCCTTTCTGCAAAATCTCCTAAAGCCTGAAATTGAACTTTACTGCTTATTCAGAGAAAATGTAGAGTCATGTCCCACAGCTTCGGATCCCTTTGGAACATCACTTTTTTATGATGCTGCAGAAGTCAGAGTATTTTTCCAGCTGTGAGAAGTGCACTGATTAAACCACACATTATGCATTTGACTAAACATGAAAACAGAAGCACACAGATTCGACATAAATGACAAAACATACACTAAGTCTGTGACGATGTAACGAGAACAGAGGTGCGACGACTGCCTTTTAGCACATCGCTCGTTTGACAAATTAGTACAAATAGTATGGAAATGCACAGAGCGTCACAACAAAGTGTCGCAGGAAAACATAGGCAGTAATGTGACAACAGTGACAGATTTATGCTTTTATAGAACCAAGGGAAATCCACATGGAAATTAAACATGTCTTTTCTAAGAGTAAACTGACAAAGAGAGTATGACACTAAAGAAAATAAAGTAATTATATTATCAACTAGAAAAGCACTCGGAGAGCGCAGACCTCCACCAAGGCAGATCAGTCCCCCTCCATCACCACCAAAATTCAATCATTAGTTGCTTGTGCAAGTACCAACATTTCCTGAACCCCCCTGCCCCCACTAGATACATGATAAGGGTCTAATGCAGTGGTTTCCAACCTATTTTTGGCTTGTGACCTCATTTCAACATCACACATTTCTGGCGACCCCAGACATTCAAAACTGAGCGTTTTTTTCCTTTTTTTTTTGCTAAAATTAATTTGTTTTTAATCATGTAATAGTTTGCTATACAACAGAAACGTTCACTACTGTATCAATGATTTGCACAAAAAAGCTTCAAACAGTTGTGGAAAAAAATGACTAGACCACCCCTTGTTTTCTTCAGTTTCTTGTTTACTTTAATGCCTGGTCCGACTAAAGGTACAAGTATAATGATAACAAGAAAAAATAGCTCATAACAGTTTAATTTCAGAGCTGATATCTACTCATTTTCCATGGATTTCTTGACAATAATAAAATAAAACTAGAAAAGCACTCAGAGAGCACAGATCTCCGCCAAGGCCGACCCCCCTCACAGTTAACACCAAAATTTAATCATTAGTTCCTTGTGCCAGTATCAACATTTCCTGAAAATTTCATCAAAATACTTCCATAACTTTTTGAGTTATCTTGCTAACAGACAAACAAACAAACCCAGATGAAAACCTAACCTCCTTGGTGGAGGAAATATGTATTTTATATAGTGCTGTCAAATGATTCAAATTTTTAATCAAATTAATCGCAGGGTCACTGTGGATTAATTTCGATTAATCACAATTAAATATCATTCATTTGAGAGAAGTCATCTCCAATCTTAAACTCGAAAAAATACGATATACATAACATGGATCTAAACAGAAGTTTTATAAAGTGTGGAAATCTTTCTTAACCTTTTTTAACAATCCTACGACACATGTACAAGGCCCTTAACAAGTTAAGATGTATGTGTCTATGTAATACTGTGATATGTAATTTTATTTATATCTATAGTGCCATATTGTATATGCATACAGGTCTGGTGACAGCAAAGGGTTTGGGAAGGTTAAGTGGGTTTTGTTTCATTTATTTTTTTTTTTTTAATGTGTGTGAATACCTGTGTGTATTCTGTTTTCTCAAAATGCAGTAAACTTCTCTAAACACAAATTTCATTCATTTTTAATCCATATTTGAACATATATATATATATATATATATATATATATATATATATATATATATATATATATATATATATATATATATATATATATATATATATATATATATATATATTTTTTTTTTTTTTATCATTTTTTGGTGCAAATTTAAGTTACATTGAACATATGAATATTCAATTTCAGAGGTATTAAGCATTTCCCATCCTCCCATCCCGTCGCTCTCCCACCCCTAGTCCTACATGACATACTTGATGATAGTAATAAAAAAAAAAGTACTCATAGAACAAAAAAGGTAAAATAATACAAAAAAAATAACATAAAAAAATTATAAAAAAATTAAAGGTGTGGGAGACTTTTGTGACCAATTTTTCATCAAATCTGTAAAACCTCAGTCATATCCTTAGTATTGCAAATCTAGTAATTGATAAAAAAAAAAAAAAAAAGTACTAATAAAAAAATGGAGTTGACAGAGACAATCCTAATCCATAACAGACATGACAAACTGTGAGTCTGAAACTGAAGCACTGTGGTTCTGTTTATCTGTTAAATGTTCATTGTGGTCAGTTTCAGATGCTGCAGCTCTTTCATAATTCATAGTTTGAGTTCTTGTTTGTTCAGTATTAATTGTCAGCCTTGTAAATCCAAGCTGGACTGACTGTACATATCCTGACCAAGGAAAATAAAATTCTCACTTTGTGCAGTAATCTACACCTGGCTTTACTGCCTCCGTTCATAATAATATACATTATATAGACTAAATGTCGCCTAAAATTAACGTTTATTTGCAACATAGTATAGCAAACTATTACATGATCAAAAACAAATTCATTTTTCGCAAAAAAAAAAAAAAAAGTCTCCATTTTGAATGTCTGGGGTCACCAGAAATTAGTGATGTTAAAATGGAGTCATGAGGAACCACTGGTGCAGACCCTTTCCCTCAATTCTGTATCTCAGTAACACATACGTTATTAATGGATGTAAATGAAAACTTTAATGAAGGTGGTAACAATAAGCAGCTCCATCTGTTCAGTCAGCATATCGCTAAGTGAAGCTAATCTGTAGATAATCACTAGAAATGAAACTGTAATCATAGTTTCAAATAAATACTTCAAAAAGGACAATAATTTATGGAAAGCAGTAATTAGCAGAAAAAAAAAAACCCAAACATTTCTTTTAAAGTGTGCTTCTAATTGAACTCTTACTGCACTTTGCTGTTCTGTTGTTGCATATTCTTTTAATCATCTTTAATTATATGATTCTTTTTAATAAAGATGTGATGTATTATGTGCTTTCTAGTGCGCTTAAGTACTTTGTTTTTATTTTCCTCTAGATGTTTCATCTATTTATACGCACACTGGAATGTCTTTATGCATGAAATATACTACATATAGTAAATAAACCTGCCCTGTTTAATGAGATACTCTTATTAACTGGAAAAGACCTCAGCATCCACAAGCATCTACTGATCTAAACTGTTTAATAACCTTTGAACCTCTGATCCCGTCAATACATGTGAAGAATTCAGGTCAAATACAGTTTTTTCTGATTTTTAGCTGCGTCAGATATGATCCTTTTGGAAGTTCGGAGGCTCCACAGTGAACGTGGAAACACATTCAGGAGTAAAACCTTGTAGTTATAGTAACCTTTTTCCATTTTGTGGCATTTTAAGATTATTTTAGATTAGGTTAGATTCGATTTGATTTGATTAGTTTAGATTAGTTTAAATTAGATTAATTTAGATTAGACTAGATCACCTTAGATGACATTAGATTAGATTAGATTCGTTTAGATTAGTTTAAATAAAATTAGATTCAATTACATCAAATTTGATTAGTTTAAATAAGATTAGTTTACTTTAGATTAGATTACTTTAGGTTAGTTTAAATAAGATTAGTTTAGTTTAGCTTAGTTTAGACTAGATTAGATTGCATTAGATTAGTTTAAATTAGATAAGATTAGTTTAGATTACATTACTTTAGATCAGTTTACGCTAGATTAGATTAGGTTATTTTAGATTAGATTAGATTCATTTAGATTACAACATCTTTGATTAGACTAGTTTAGGTTAGATTATATTACATTAGATTAGTTTAGATTAGATTAAATTAGATTATATTAGTTTATATTACAATAGAGTAGATTAGATTAGATTAGATTAGGTTATATTAGATTAATTTATATTAGATTAGGTTAATTTAGATGAGATTTGAATAGATTATATTATATTATATTATTAGATTAGATTAGATTAGATTAGATTAGATCAAATTATATTACATTGATTTACATTAGATTAGGTTAGGTTAAATTAGATTAGGTTAGATTAGATTAAATTAGGTTAGGTTAGGTTAGGTTAGATTAGATTAGATGTGACTTTATTGATCCCACAACAGGGAAATTCACTGGTTAAGGCAGGAACAGAATAAAGTGCAAGAAAAAATGTGCATGCAGAAGACAAACTATTTTTTCAGAAATAGTCATAACAGCAGTAAGTAATTCAACTCTATAGACTATACACATATTTACAGAAGACTCATCTATATATTTGTGAGACTTTAAAGTACAGGTGTAGTAGAAGACCTTGGACACTGGACCAGTGGACCAAAGAAATCTGACTTTGAGACGTGGATATAGATACAAATGGGGGAAAAAACACCATGATTCTAGTTTTGAATTGACACTATTTTTCAATTCTGCAAATAAACCCCACCTACTCCACCTTTAGGAGCAGAGCGATGTTTCGGAAAGACATCGGCGGTGGTTGTTCTCCGTTTTCCTCCCTCCCTATGGGTGTAAAATGGATTTCCTGAGAAGATTAGACTATATGTATAATGCAAGATCCCCACATCACAGCTTTCTCAACAATATTGAAATATTTACTGTCATCATTACAAATTCTGGGAGTGAAAGAAGCTCTTCTTGGCACACATCTCCTTGAACTTGTCGACGTGTCTTTGCCTTAATCAGCTGATTCCGTTTCTAGCGGGTAGACCTTGATTTACTTAGAAAAGGCAGACAACAGCATTTCATGGAGTTGCTAAATCAGTCAGATGACGACTGGGAGATGTTAATGAGACTGGCGTATCCTAAAAAAAAACACACTGCGAAATTTTGCCAACACTCTTGCTGGAGTATTATGGATGGCGTGGAAGCCTGCCCTCTTTGTTCCAACTCCAATTAGAGAGTTCGAGGAATGCAAATCGACTTCTCGCAGACGAATGCAGAGCTGGCTGGTGTTTGACAGCGAAAAAACGGCGAGCTGATGGAAACCGCTGCCTGTCTGAACAGCCGGCAGTCCTCCTGTAAGTTGGCCTCACGGCTGGAAGCGGTTTGTTATTTTAGACGCTTCTCTACTAAGGAAGATTCATAGGAACGAGCTCAGGTAGGAAAGTAATCTTATGGCTCATAGAACCCCATTAACTAGCCAAGCCTGTGCTCCATTTCACTCTCGGATAAGTCTGGGAATGAATGATTTAGTGGGAAGGAGAAGGAGAGAAGAGTGAAGGAAAAAGTGAAGAAAGAGAAGAAGAAGAAAGGGGAAGTGTGGGAATGATCTGCAAACTAATGGGAAACTAAATGTAAAACAGCACAACCGTGATTCTGACCTCAGACAATTCTAATAGGTGGAAGGAGAGGGGCGATGAGAAATGGCTGAACAAAATGTTGGCCCTCAGAAATGATGAGCAGACACCGTGAGGTTGCTTAGGTTACAGCCTAGGCCACAGGTGTCTAGAGATGTGAATCGAGAACTGGTTCTTTTTGAGAACTGGATCCCAGTAGCTCGATTCCTTGGAATCATTTGCCTGCCTGCTTAACAATTCTGCTTATCGATTCTGCCTTGGTTGTGTATGCACGATGACGTCATGTGTACGACGCGTTGTTTTGGTCAGAACATAGCCAACATGGTGTTGAGGAAGAAACGGTCCAAACAGACGACACCAGGTCCAAACAGACGACACCAGGTCCACTGGAACACTGTCAAAGCTTCCATTTCTTCTAAAGGGTGGAATCCCTCCAGTCTGCTCAAACATTTGTCCACAGCATGTGATTCATTTTATTCGCTACTGAGCGACACTTGTGAATCTAGCTGCAGAGTGAACACCAGGCTGTCATCCGGGCCCAGTTCCGGTTCTGGTGCGGGCAACAAACGTCGTACCCCCTCAAATACAAGTTTCCAAAGGTAGAGGAAAGGAAATGAGGTGCACAACAATGGGAGACGGGCCGAGTCGAACCGGTTCCATGTAGTGGAAATGTGGCAATAGAGGAATTAGTAAAGTGTCTTTAGTTTCACTTAGTTTCACTTTCACTGTACGCCCCCCCCCCCCCAACCCAGGCCCAGCATCATCTGTTATTATTATTTGTACATACTGTACAGGGTGGGGAAGCAAAATTTACAATATTTTGAGGCAGGGATTGAAAGACAGTGTATGACCAATTAGTTTATTGAAAGTCATGCGAATTTATTTGCCACAAGAACATTTACATAATAGAAAATGTTTTTATTCTATGTGTCCTTCTTTCTCAATAACTGCCTTCACACGCTTCCTGAAACTTGCACAAGTGTTCCTCAAATATTCGGGCGACAACTTCTCCCATTCTTCTTTAATAGTATCTTCCAGACTTTCTCATAATAGTTTTGCTCATAGTCATTCTCTTCTTTCCATTATAAACAGTCTTTATGGACACTCCAACTATTTTTGAAATCTCCTTTGGTGTGACGAGTGCATTCAGCAAATCCCACACTCTTTGACGTTTGCTTTCCTGATTACTCATATGGGCAAAAGTTTCTGAAAAGGTATGGATAATAGTGTTAGGTATGATTATGACATCAATATATGTTTGGTTTCAAAACAATTGAGAAAAAACAACTAAATGTTCATTGTAAATTTTGCTTCCCCACCCTGTATATGTTATATTTTCTGTGCAGAGATGGAAATATAAAAGACAGTTAATGCAAACACACCCATTTGTACTCTTTTGTTCCCTCACCCAATGATAATTGATAAGAGAATCGATAAGGAATTGGATCGATAAGCAAAATTGATAATGGAATCGGAATCTTTAAATTCTTATCAATTCCCATTCCTACAGGTGTCAAACATGTGGCCCGGGGACCAAAACCAGCCCACCAAAGGGTCCAATCTGGCCCCTGGGATGAATTTGTGAAATGCAGAAATTACACAGAAGATATTAACAATCAGTCAATTCAACCTAAAGGGTCAGACCAGTAAAATACTATCAAAATAACCTATGAATAATTAAAACTGCAAAAAACAAGGAAAATTACACAAAAATGTTTACATTTACAGACTAGCCTTTTACAAACAAAACATGAATAACCTGAACATATATGAATGACCTCAAATGTCTTAAGAGAAGTATGTGGAATTGTACCAATATTCTGCCTGTTATTAAATGTTTTGTGTATTTGTAGATCCACTGTGATCTGTAAGTCATAATGCATATGTATACATGACAAACTAAGGCGTAGTATTGTTAAAATTGCACTTATTTTTCTTAAGAATTTCCAGGATCTTATTTGTTCATGTTATGTTCAAGTACAGTTCGTAGATGAAAACATTATCATTACGCAATTTTAGTTTTTTCACTCAAAAACATAGAGAAAACATTGGAGTTGACATTATTTATAAGTTGTTATCCTATTGTTTATATTATTTTACTGGTCCAGCCCACTTTATATCATATTAGGCTGTATGTGGCCCCTGAACTAAAATGAGTTTGAAACCCCTGGCCTAAGCCAAACCAAGGTTATTATCGTTAACGAAAACTAACGAAATGACAAAAACTAGAATTGAAAAAAACATTTTCGTTAACTGAAATAAATAAAAACTATAATTAAAAGAAAAAAACGATAACTAACTGAAACTGTATTGTGTGCTGACAAAACTAACTAAAACGGTTAAAAACTATAGATAAAATTCCCTTTGTTGTCGTCTTTGTAAATGTCGGATTGATATGAAATCGATTTATTTCCCTCAAGCAATTTTAGCTAGCGGCACCAAATGATATTTAACGGTCAGTCACTTCTCGTTACTTGTGGTTTAGAGTCGTCTTCTCGTCCGAACTCTCCCTGGAAACATGGAGACTCAAGTTGGGAGAAAGCAGCAGAGTCCTGTCTGGGATTTATTTGAATTTGACAGCGAAGAAGGTAAAAGATACGAAAAAACTAAAACTAAGCATTTAGAAAACAACAAAAACTAATAAAAACTAGCAAACCTGCTGTGAAAACTAATTAAAACTAACTGAATTAGAGGAAAAAAAAAAGTCAAAACTAAATAAAACTAAACTATAATGAAAAATCCAAAACTCTTATAACCTTGGGCCAAATGCTTTCCATAATTCAAGGCGGTGAGAGATTACTGCGAAGAATTACCATAATACAGGCCACCACCGGTGCAGCTCAGCCCCTTTCAGGCAGGTGCCCCTCACAAATGTTTAGACTAATCCCAACATTACAGTTCAAGTGGACCATGTTCAAGCAGAAAATGTCCTCTGAAGTAACATTTACACCATGTCCAAAGCCAACGTTAGCGTCACTGTACTGCCAACTATAGAGGAACGCACTTACATTTGTGGGCCCTAAATCCCATTTATATTCCCGTGGGCGGTGTGGTTTCTCGCACAATACCGATTCCTGGCTTGGTTCTCGTGACGCTCTCCGCTGTCACTTCTCATTTGACTTAAACTGCATTTCTTTGACAATGGAAATCAACTTAGACCGCAGCGGATCAATAGAGGGATTAACTACCGTCCAATGCAAAAGAAAATAAGGTGAAAGCGGCGCGTTTCAGACTGAGAATTAAGTGAACACGACTGTTCAATTAAAGAGGTTATATAACAACAAATGAGGCCACTGGAAAAGGTTTATATAAGGGGAAAAATACTGTAGAGTCCAAACCAGAGGTAACCCATAAAGACCCAGTGCTGCTTTTGTGGAAGTTGTTGATGGATTTTTTTTCTAGATTTCACCTTTAAGTGATTTATCACCATTTATTGTAATATCATCCTCTGTATTTTGCATTTTTTTGGTGTAAATCCTGTATTTTTCTAGATTTAATTCACTGATCATGTAGATGTTCATTAAAACTCAGATTAAAGTTGAACGTTATTATATCAGAAACAGAAAAAAACTCAAGAAAGAGTGAACGTTTCAGCAAATCTATCACTATCTGAACACATAAACAAGTGTGTCCATCCACTGTCATTGATCCAACTCCATGGGTTTTACTAGTGAATCAATGTTGTAGAAGATGACGGTGTTTCCACGGTAACTATGGAGCCTCTGAACGTTCAAATGGGTCATATCTGATGCCCATGACAAGATGACAAACTGTTTCACACCAATTATTTCAACATATTTCTTAAATTTTGTTCAGTTTGTGGCCTATTTTGTTGTTGTAGCTGATTATTTTTGTCATTTTTTATTCATTTTATTGATTACTTTGGCAGTTCTTGTTCATTTTATTGGTGATTTAATTAATTTTCCAGCATTTTTGTCCAATTTTGTGCTTATTTGGTTTGTTTTAAGGACATTTTCTTGCCTATTTCATTATTTTTTCTTCAGTTTAGTCTTTTTTTTTTCTCATTTTGTTCATGATACTTATTATTTTGTTGATTTAATAATTCATTGTTTCAGCCTCTGAACGTCAAAATGGGTCATATCTGATGACCATGAAAAGATGAAGAACTGTATTTTACACCAATTATTTACATGGATTGATAGGATTAATGGATCAACCTGTATTAAAGTTTACATTAGTAGATGATTTTGGTCATTGCTAACTGATCAGCTCATGATTTGTTCTTCAGATTGTCGATAAAACATCATAAAAACTAAAACTGACATGATCTGTTTTCAACCATGTTAATTAACACACCCTTAAAGACTTCCAAAATCTTTCCTAAGCGAGTTATTACCATTTATTACCGTGTTATCATCTGAACTTTTCATTTTCAGTGAAAATCAGGTATTTGGATGTAGATGTTCAGAAAAGCTCTGAGTAAATTCAAAGGTTATTAAATCAAAACAGAGAAAATGGAAGAAAAAAATGGCTTTTTCAGCAAAATCTATCATTATCTGAACATAAACCCAGTGTGTCCATCCACTGTCATTGATCCAACTCCATGGGTTTTACTGGTGAATCAATGTTGTAGAAGATGACAGTGTTTCCATGGTAACTACGAAGCAAATGGGTCATAACTGATGACCATGAAAAGATGACAAACTGTATTTTACACCAATTATTTACATGTATTGACAGGATTAGTGGATCTACAGGTATTAAACAGTTTAGATCAGTAGATTATTTTGGTCGGTGGTGGATGTTTGGGTCTGTATGGGTTAATCTTCACAAAAGATCAGGTTTTAGTCAGGAAGAGAAAGGGGAGTTGGAAACAAATCTACAGCAGAAAAACTGTCTCAAAGGTACAAAGTTAAGAATAAGAAACCTTAATGAGCTGAAATTGTCCTCTTGAGCTACCAGTGCAATGTGAGAATCAATGAAAAAGCAAAGCAGACATAATTACTAGTGTTCCAACTATGCAGACGTTAGAAAGACCAGAGCAATCTCTTGAACACCCAAGTTTTGAAACTGTTCACAGAAAAAGGCATCCATTCATCCAACGAAGCTGAAAGGCATTTTGTGAATTTATGGATTTTTAGGACATTATTAGCACTTCCTACAAAGTAAAACACTCGAGCCATCAGAGGACGATCCGAGATAACGATCGACAAGTTGGTGCTCGTTAGTGACGTTAATTGATTTTCTTTGAGTTTGACCAGTGACAGCAGGGGAGTCAAGTACTTTCTCAAACACTTTACAAGTAGTTAACTAAAAAAAAAAGCAAATGGTTTTGTAGTTTGGTTCCAAAAATGGACAAAACTGCGAAATAACAACACTCCAACATCGGCTACATTCAGACTGGAGACAAATGTGGCCCAAATCCGATTTTTTTTTCCCATATGTGACCTGTATCTGATCTGTTAAAGACAGTTTGAACAGCATAAATCCGATTTTTTTGCCCATGTGACCTGTATCCGATCTATTAAAGACAGTTTGAACAGCACAAATCCGATTTTTTTGCCCATGTGACCTGTATCCGATCTATTAAAGACAGTTTGAACAGCACAAATCCGATTTTTTTGCCCATGTGACCTGTGTCCGATCTATTAAAGACAGTTTGAACAGCACAAATCCGATTTATTTGCCCATGTGACCTGTATCCGATCTATTAAAGACAGTTTCAACAGCACAAATCCGATTTATTTGCCCATGTGACCTGTATCCGATCTATTAAAGACAGTTTGAACAGCACAAATCCGATTTTTTTGCCCATGTGACCTGTGTCCGATCTATTAAAGACAGTTTGAACAGCACAAATCCGATTTATTTGCCCATGTGACCTGTATCCGATCTATTAAAGACAGTTTGAACAGCACAAATCAGATTTTTCTCAAATCCAACCCAGGCTACTTTCGTATGTGGTCCTAAATCCGATACAAATCTGATATTTTGCAATGCGACTTCAGTCTGAATGGCCAGGTCTCATTTACTCGACGTTTACATCACTGAAATGCGACAAACGTCACAATTCTGCATCCCAGGACTGTTACTTTCATAAACACAGTGTGTGTCTGCGTGGTCACGTGTTACGTCAGGACCTATTTTGTGCATGTGGGTCACTTCAGGGTCGCATTCAGTTCATACTCAAATGTGTTTAATGTGTAATATGAACGAACACACAAAAAAATTAATTGCGTAAATATATATGTCATACAAGCCACATCAAATACCACGCAATTAACAGTTAGGTTTAGGGTTAGGTTTAGGGTTAGTGTTAGGGTTACGGATATGTAAAACAGAGATCTTGGCGTAAAGTGACAAGCGATCAAATGGCGTTGAAAAACACGCCAAAGGATGAAAATGCATACATATAGCACGCCAAATGCCATAAGAACTGTCATGACATACAATGAGATTTCATGAGATCAGTCTGAAAAAACCTGATTTCACCAAAAAATACAAATTAAAGACCTGCTGTCTAAACATAGCCAAAGAAGCTTCATTGAACAACTGTAGCACGTTCGGTGAAAAAATACGGATTTATTTTCCAGTTCTGCTCCAGAAACTCAACATGGATCTGTGTTTATTCTATCGTTTCACAGATTTCTAAATCGAAAAAAGCCTCCACTCCAACACATAGAGATAAACTGCAGGGAACTGGTTGAAAAATATTGAATGGCGATCATTGTATTACCCCTGAAGGGAAATTCAGTCTCTGCATTTTAGCCATCCTAATACACACAACACCTAGCATTAGCGATTGGTAGCAATTATTTAGCATATAACACACATTAGTAGCATTGAGCTGCCACTGAAGGGGCTCGGGGACCAACTCCAGATCTTCATGAGCACAGGGTCAATCAGGGGTACTGACAGGAGAATTAACTTATGTGCATACCCCGATGATGAGGAAAACCAGAGGAACTGGAAGAAAATTATGCAGCGTGGAGAAAACAGATAAACTCAACACAGTCCAACTGAGAATCTAACCAGGAACCTTTTATCAGAAGTGCTAACCACTATGCCACCATTCTGCCCTGGATTTATTAATAAGTATATTTAATATCCTCGATTTAGCTAAAGGTTACATGTAATATTGCCTTAATTTCCCTGAGGAACACCACCCAAGGGATCAATAAAGTTCTATCTAATCAACTTTTTCTGGGATATTCTCACTTTTGTGGCGCTTCGACCAAACATATCTGGCTAAATTACCGAAAAATGTAACAAGTCATAGCCTATAGTTTTTTGTGTAATCCGAACATTGCGATATATCTTTACACACCTTTGTAGTTATAGTTTTTGGTGGATTTTAATGGTCCTCAGGCAATAATGTTTTCGTATGCTTATATGAAGTACAACGAGCTAGAACGACCTGCATATTCATGATCAAGAACAAGCTGTCAAACACATGATTGACCAATTATTAGGGAAAAAATAATGAAAATATGATCAATATCTTTTACCACAAACTGTTCACCTAATTTTGTGACCATATAGAGAAGCGTTTTTGTACAAATCGAGTGTTGTATGAATGTTTCTGTTTTTAATGGGATTTATTGCATGATAAATACCCCCATTAAAATGGCTAAATTGCAGGAAAATGTGACAAATCATACCCTATAATTTCTTTTTTTCTAATCCGTACATTGCAATATATCTTTACACACCTTTGTAGTCATAGTTTTTGGTGGATTTTAATGGTCCTCAGGCAATAATGTTTTCGTATGCTTATATGAAGCGCAACAAGCTAGAACGACCTGCATATTCACGAAGAACCAGCTGTGTCAAACACAATATTAATCAGTAACTAGGGAAATAAATAATAAAAATATGATCAATATCTTTTACCACAAACTCTGTCAACCTAATTTTGTCACCGTATATAGAAGCGTTTTTGTACAAATCGTTGATACAATCATGTGTTGTACGAATGTTTCTGTTTTTAATGGGGTTTATTGCATGATAAATACCCCCATTAAAATGGCTAAATTACAGAAAAATGTTACACGTCATACCCTATGATTTCCTTTTTCTAATCCACACTTTGCAACATAGCATTACTTAGCTTTTTGGAGCTCAGTACATCACAGATACGCTCATCGCTTACATCCAAGCAAGAACACTTGGGTCAATAGGCAGTGGCAACTTACTCGTCCCTTACAAAGACCATGAAAGGACCACATCAGTAGCCCTTTTTAAAAACAGGTTAAAAACGTACCTTTTTTCGACAGTGCTCTGTTGAGTGTTGTGTGTGCATATGCGAGTCTAAGTGTGTACATTTGATTGTTTACTTGCACTAGCGCTCTCTGTTTTATAATGGTTTTTTTTATTTTTTTTTATGTTATATACCTGTTGGGAAGCACATTGAGTCTGCCTTGTGCATGAAATGTGCTTTATAAATAAAGTTGAATTGAATTTCGGAAGATTTTAAAATTCCTCATGCAAGAATGTGTTTATATCTGTATAAGTACAATGAGCTAGAACAGTGGTTCTTAACCTGGGTTCGATCGAACCCTAGGGGTTCGGTGAGTCAGTCTCAGGGGTTCGGCGGAGGTCAAGACACACACTCGACTCATTAGTCGGGTGTGTGTGTCAGGCTAGGTCCAATATACGCGGTGTATTGTTGTTGCTTATAGCACTACAACACATCCGGAAGTGTTTATAATCTCTTCCACTCGTCTGACGATGAATTATTTGAGTATTTTCCACATCGTTGTTATGACTTTTGCTACTTCCTGTTAACCACGGAGGCAGCCATGTGTAGCGTTTGTTTACATTTTTCAGTCACCGCACTGGTCAGTTACAATCATGTGACGACCGACGCACCGTCACGGATGGAGAAATCGTATTACGCTAAAGCTGAGCTAGTGCCGTAATAAAACAACGATCACAAAAATACTGAAGGAGTATAACGAGAAGTTTTTTTGATACACTACATGCAATTATCTTTTTTTTGTCAAAATTGCGTGGTTCGGAAAGTTCGGAGCGAGATGAAACGAAAACTGGGTTGACCTGACGGCCTACACATACATATACACAACAGCAGAAGTCACACTGATTTGCAATAAATATTCATTATTATTGTAGCCTGATGGAAATTAGGTGATGGGTGTGTGTTAAAATGTTAAAAGTGATGAATAGCATAAATACAATAAGTTCATTATTGGAATACATAAGGTTAAAAATTAAAACCATTTCAGTGTGGTAGTATTAAAAAAGGTCATGTCTTTGTGAAAAGGTGTGTAATTTGTTGTAAGTTCATGCACTGTATTGGTTTTGTTCTTTGAACACAGTGATGTTAATGCACGGTTCATTTTGTGCACCAGTAAAACATATGCCTGTGTCTTGAATTTGAAAAAAATCCTATTTTATTTTTTAATAAAGAAGGGTTCGGTGAATGCGCATATGAAACTGGTGGGGTTCAGTACCTCCAACAAGGTTAAGAACCACTGAGCTAGAATGACCTGCAAAATTATGATAAAGAACAAACTGTGTCAAATGCAATATTTATCAATTATTAGGGAGATGGGGTGTCATAGTAATTATATATAGAATGATTTAGAGAAAAAAAACATCTGCAAACTAAGGGCCTGATTTACTAAGATTGCAAATATCACAAATTTGTTTGCTCTCATTAAAAATTCAAACTAAGTTTGGCTGTGCAAATGTCAAGAGGTGCAAAGTCTTGGAGACCGCCCTATTTAAATGACTATTTTTTGTACGCTACTGGTTGTCGTCCTGGAGACAGAACACTGGAAAAACTGCACTAATGGCAACAGTGACTGAATTAATCCAGACGCAAAGAAACTAAACGTTGTGAAGAGTTTTGTCATCGAAGGCATTGTATTGTGTAAAACCTGCCTTTCAGACGTGCTAAATATAGACACAAAATCCGCCACTACATTCAGTTTCAGGTTTGGTAAATCACATTTCGCACGCTAAATAAATATTTGCATCTACTTCTTCCAATAATTTTGGGTGTTCTGGCAGAATCGCCCATATTGCGTATTTATCAAGAAAAAAAAAAAAAAAAAACACGCTAAATGGGTTGCGCGAGATTTTTTGCCCACTTGATAAACACAACCCTCAGAGCGTCCTGTTAGTAGATCAGGTTCAACTTCAAAGTTTTTAGAAGCGCAAACCTTTAGTAAATCAGACCCTAAGTGTACATGATTCATAAAACAGGTCTGGAAAACAAAGAACATGACATCTGTGAAACAGTCAGGAAATGTGACTTGATAAGTGAAGTTTGATCAATCTGTTTACAACCAACAAGCAAGAATTGTTTGACTTTTCCCTCGAACAAAGAGGCGTTAAACTAAAAAAAGAGTAAATTACTGACTGTGACAATAGAATATGGCAGGTGCGGTTGTGTCCAGGAATCTCCAGTATGTTTGTGACTAACGCGGAGCCTCAAACCTCCAAACACATTATCAATAATCCCTAAACATTTGGCAATTAGGATGGCAGATGTGTCTAGTGACAACTCAAGGTGACACGCTTTTCATTTCTGTTGAGCTGAAGGAAAGCTGGAGGGACTGTCATTGCCAGCGATTTCAAATAAGATGCCAAAAAACTTCAGCAGATACCTCTGCGCTTTTGCGGTCACAAGGCCATATGCTTCGGCTTTAATTATGAGGGACTTGGGGACAGAGGGACCGAGGGTTGAACTATGAATCACTGCCACTCTGCCTGGCTCTGAAGCCCACACAGGTCCCCCCCCCCCTTCTATAAATAAACCCTGCCCTCATACATGTGTTAAATAGACAACCGACAAGACAGTTTGGTTCACTTAGACACCTTTCTACGCCTAATTAAAATCTAAAAATGTTCATGAGTAAATGACGACTGAAGGAAACCGAATTTAAAGGTCACGCAAACATGCTGTACCGAACCAAGCCAACGAGAAAATCTATGTATTCTGAGTTTTAAGACGAACCTCACCTGGTAATAAACTGAATTTCTACCTCAAAAATTAAATAAAGACTAGAAATATGATCAATATCTTTTACCGCAAACTCTGTCAACCCAATTTCGTCACCATATACAACTGCAGAAAAAATTATTAGACCGTCAAAAGTCATCAAAAACAATGGTTACACAGTTAAGCACTAACTCCGGTGTGTATCATGTGACTATAAACAGACAGAAAAGAAAACAAAAAAAGCCTAAAAGCACTGTTTTTGTCAGTACAATGCCATAGATACTGATGTAAGAACTGAAGAGATTTTTATTTTATTTTATTATCAAGAAAACCATGGAAAATGGATAGATATCAGCTCTGAAATTAAACTCTTATAAGCTATTTTTGTTGTTATCATTATATTTGTCCAAACAAATCTACCTTTAGCTGGGCCAGGCATTAAAATGAACAAGAAATGAAAGAAAACAAGGGGTGGTCTAATCATTTTTTTCCCTGACAGTTTGAAGTGTTTTTGTACAAATCATTGATACAATAGTGAATGTTTCTGTTTTATGTGTCTGTTTTATAGCAAACTATTACATGATAAAAAATAATAATAATAATAATAATAATAATAATTTTAGCAAAAAAAAAAAAAAAAAGTCTGTTTTGAATGTCTGGGGTGGCCAGAAATTTGTGATTTTAAAATGGGGTCACGAGCCAAAAAAGGTTGGAAACCATTGGATTAGACCTTTATCATGTATCTAGTCTGGTCTCCATCTTGACCAAGTCATTCATTCATTCATTTGTTTATTTTGAGCATTTCCAGAATACGTGCAAATTCAAAATTCCAAAAATCATTCATGTATACTCGAAAAGGAGTGGGAAGAAGAAAAACTTATTTAATCCCACCATCATTCTCATCATCAAATAACTGAACATAATAACATTTTAAACATTCACTCCTGTCCTTTGACTTTAAGCCAGAACAATGAACAAAATAAGCCTAAACCAAATTAGAATGAACTCATTTGACAGTGTTTATATTATAGAACCAAAATGGGCGAAAAATAGAAACAAAGTACATTCCTGGTGGTGTTATCACAGGTAACAGTTAACAGTCAACTTACATTATAATAATTACAGACCAACAATGGTAAGAAAAAAACCCAAAAAACTACAATAGCACTAATGGTAAAGGGCAGCACATACCAGCGATGGTAAGAACAATAGCAGATGGTAATGGACAACACAGACCAACGAGATGAGGAACAACAAGCACACATTAACATTTAAGACAGAATATAGATGGAACAGTTTTAAGACCCTCCATCTTTACACTGGGACCAGACCATATGTTTACAGAACAGTTTAAATCAGTGGATATTTTGTCGTTGCTTGTGTCGGATGTCCAGACTGTTCCAAAGTTTCACTCCACATACAGACAAACAAAAACATTTATGAGTAGTTCCAAATTTGGGTAATGCAAAATCTCCAAAGCCTCTCAAGTTGTGAGTACTCTCCCGAATTGTGAAGTTTTTTTTTGTATATTACTTAGTAGTAATTTGTTGAATGCTTTAAATAAGATTATTGCAGTATAATATTTTACAGAATCATGGATTTTTAATAGTTGTGACTGAATAAAGTGATTATGAGTGTGTTCTAGAAATCCAACCTTATGTATGATCCGTACTGCTCATGTCTGTAATAGGACTAATGGGTTAATGGTGCATTGGTAACCGTTTCCCCACACTTCAATACAATACGTGAAGTACGGGAGGACCAAGGAACAGTATAAAGTACAGAGTGCATTTTCATCAAGGTATGTTTTCACTTTATTTATGATTGAAAAGCTTTTGGAGATTTTTGTTTTTATGTGTCTGTCTCACCATGGGCTTGGAGTTAAACTCCTTGTATTATCTGTGTCTCAGAACACTCTGGTCGTGGTTTCGGAGGTCTTGACAACCCCTCTTTGTGAAAAAAAAAAAAAAACAACGTTCTTGTTGCTGCACGTCCTGAACTGTGGCTGAAATCACTTCTAACTCACTCGTGATGTTTTATACAACACAGTGAAACTAGCAGTAAATGGTGCGTTATATACAACAAAGTAACAGCTACAGCAAAAGTGAAAGATGTAATATTTACGTGACCTGGAAGCACCGGACCAGTCCTGAATCACCATGGCAGTGTGTATTGTGTGTGTTTGTGGACTAAGGTGCAGCGAGGGGTGGCTGATAAAGACAAAACTTAATAAGTGATGGGCCGGAGATGCCCTTAACCTACCTATAAAGACAAACCACATACTCCATCGCTTTTGACAGAGAGGCTGGCTCCACAGTGGACCACGGGGGTCATTACTTATCCTCCTGGCATTGTCCTGCTGTGGCACTTGAATGGTCACTGCAGCTCGGTTCTCTTTCAAATATTAAAACCAGAGCGGGAAGAGGAACATCGGGACCCAAAGCTCAAGCCTCATTAGGTCCAAATCAGGCCTCCTGCAGGTGGCGACGAGGCAGGCAGGACTACGGGAACCCCCCACCCCCCCCCACCACCCCGCTAACATGCTGTGACCCCCAGCCGCATTAATTATCCCATCCAACGTTGTCAGCTAATTAACTGACGTTTAACACAGGAAATGGCTGGAGCAATTCCACGCAATTAATCAGCGTCAATGAATAAATTAAAACTCTACCTAAATGTGATTACCATTGAGAGCCGCCGTTGGAAAATTGAATTTTAATTGAGCTTCAAATATTATATGTGAATTATGATTGAAAACAGAACTGGCTGTAGAGCTGGTGTATTTACACTGAAAGCTACGTCTAATAGAATTCCTGTAAAATGAAAAGGCTCCTGACAACAGATAAGTGCTTTAATTTACAGCTGCTGCAGTAACAAGAGGAAAATTAGGTTTTTATAAAAGAGCATAATGAAAAACTACAATAAATATGTATGTGTGCTGTATGTGCATGAGAGTACACAATGTTTAAAAATGGAAAACCTTATCTTGGATACGGATGACACAACCTGGACCTGCATAAGCAGTAGAAATTAGAAGGATTATTAGATAAAAGTATCCACACGGACACACTGACATTAAACAGTTTTTCAATTATTTAGAGTGGAAATCCAACAGCAGATCTATTTTAGGGTTAGAGGATGGGGTTTCATTACATTAACTGAACATTAGTGACCACAATACTTAGGATAAATAGACTGACAGAATTTTTGGTACTGACTATGGATAAAGACAAACACCTAACATTTGATTCCAGTGACTAAATGATTACTGGGATAAAAACGAGATCAGAATGTTTTTTTTTTTGCATTCTAATAAAATTTTTGTTGCAATAGTTATGAAACACTGAAGCGCTGTAGACATGAACAAAATAGACTGTAAACTGTATTTGAGATACTTTCATGAACTAAACAACTAATATCTCAATAAAGATCTATTAAAAAAGAAGAGGGCACTAGCTAACCTAACTAATTAGCTAGCTTAGCATGCAGTTAGTAGTAAAAAACAAAAAACATCAGATTTGTTAAAAGATTAGTTTTGCTGATACCGATCTGATTCCGATCTGATACCGACTTTTTACAATAAAAGTTTGATTTCAATTTGGAGTCATTATTTATAGATTATTATACAATTATTTTACTTGAGATCACTATTGGGCTGAATGTGGAACCTGAACTAAAACAACTGTGACACCTTTGACTCTTAATAACTTTAGAATAAGTTTTGCATTTTCCAAATTCATACTGTGGGACAAATTAGAACCTTTGGCAGACCAGTTTTGGCCCATGGGCCGTATGTTTGCCACTGCTGTAGCGCGTCAATGGACAGGCCAATCCAGGTATTATATGGGGGTGTGTCACTGATGCGTGGACCAGTGGGTAGGGCAACATGATGGTGCAGTGGTTAGCACTCGTGCCTCACAGCAAGAAGGTCCTGGGTTTGATTCCAACACCAGTGGATGGGGGGTTGGACCTTTCTGTGTGGAGTTTGCATGTTCTCCTCGTGTCTGCATGGGTTCTCTCCGGGTACTCCGGCTTCCTCCCACCATCCAAAGACATGCACTGATAGGTAAATTGGTTAATCTAAATTACCCATAGGTGTGAATGTGAGAGTGATTGTTTGTCTCTATATGTGCAGCCCTGCGATGAACTGGCAACTTGTCCAGGGTGTACTCCGCCTTCGCCCCCATGTAGCTGGTATAGGCTCCAAGCGACCCCCGTGACCCTAGTGAGGATAAAGCGGGTTCAGAAAATGAATGAATGAAAAAAAAGGATCAGTGGGTTACTCGCGGGTCAGGTTGGGGCGGGTCAAAAGAATGTCTGTTTATTTGCGGGGTGGATTGGGTCGGGTCAAATAATTCCACAAAAGCCCTGCGGTTCGAAAAAAAACCTGATTCGTGCATCACTACCGTGCGTAGACCTACCTGAGAATGAGTATGTGCAGAGTGAAAGTGAAACTTAAGACGCTTTATTAATTCCTCTAAGCCTCCTGCTGTTGTGCAACTCATTTTCCTTTTTCCCTACCTTCGGAAACTTTAATTTGAGGGGGCAGAACCCCAGAACCACCCAGAACTGGGCCCGGATTGGCCTGATCTCGTAACTAAATCCAATCTGATCTTCTAAAAAATACCAAATCAGCAGCCAATACCGATCTTTAGATCAGATTGGGACATCCCTAGTTCTTACCAAGATATAAAAAAAAACAAAAAAACAAAAAAACAATAACACAGATTAATAAGTGTTATAAAATGTATCTTGTTTTGAGAGTTAATTTCTTATTTTAAGTGTTCATACATTTGTAGACATGCTTATTTCTAGATTTAATCATCTTAATTCAAGAAATCGTGTCAAGTGAAATTATCTTGCATAGACAGATAATTCACTTGTTTTGAGTTCGTTTTTCCTCAGATTTAGTGTTTTTATCTTGTTTTTAGACACCCTTTTTTGCAGTTTGTAGAAAATAAATATAAAACACAGTGTGTACAGTCCAGTGCAGTAAACAGTATATACAGTTAGGATGCCGTTGTGTGCAAATAAGTCAGCAAATGTGCAAATGAATCTCAGTCCCAGAGAAGTTGGAGAGACTTCAGTGCAGTGGAGATAGTTCTGAATACATGAACGAGCAACAAAGTATATCGCCTTATTTATGTTTTATGTTATAAAAACTTTCAGAACTTTGGTCCATTTTAACTTTCTTGCCCCTGCCACACATTTATCAATGAGCTGAGCGAGGCAAAACACACCGAGATTACAAAGTCATCCAGTCATTCAGGCAGGAGTGCAGTGTCTCAGACCGAATCCACAAGGGATCGAAGTGGTTCCGCTGGGAAATTATCAAACGTTTGAAAGCTCTGTGGTCATTTGCATACGCTGTTCATCATTTATTAGCCATAAGACGTAATCCACAATGCATTTCTATGAGACGCTACGCTGTATGTTTTGTTTATTAACACGTGCGACGTTAAGTTTTTCCTTCTCTTCATGAATGCATTTATGAATCTGGTCTTGTTGAAGGTGATTGAAGGGATAACGACACTGGAGGATGAAAGGAGAGAGGTGCACTTAAGAGAAGAGAGACTGATAAAGCTGCGTCGTATCCCTGCCCAGTAGGAGTGAAGTGACAGGAAGTGTTACGCGGTTCCAACCCTCTCGACGGGGAAGTGCAGCTAAAGTGCAGTCGCAGCAGTAGGTCAAAGCGAAGCGCAGTCAGAGTGGGATCGGCCAAACAGTTTGTAGTGATTTCACGTCCGCTTGCATGTGAAATGTGTGTTTTCGTGCGCGACTCTACGAGGTCGACCGATCGCGCTGACGAAAACGGCAATGACATAGAGGCACCGTGTCAGCATTAACCGTTTGGGTTTTTCTTTTCTTTTTTTTTCCTTTTTTTTTCCAACAGAGAAGGAAGTTGATGACAAAGCTGCTAAACTGATTCACTGGAGATGCCCTTCACCAACCTCTGAAGATGAACAGCTCAGACCAGAAGCTGTTGATAAAGAGTCTTGTTCTGCCGGAGATCATAAAAGTAATTCATTGTTCATCTGCTGTTTTCACCACACTGGTCTACTTCCTTTGTACAACATATAAAAAACATACGTCCGATAAAGAAGCGTCTCCCTCAAAAACCTATGCACATGAACAGACTGCAGGCAAATGTGGCCCAAATGTCATTATTATTTTTTTTAACGTATATATAGATTTATTGTTTTTTCATTCATACAAAACCATCAAACACCGTGAACATCTTGAACATGGCAGAGAAGAAATAGATAATAAACACACACACACACACATGATATATATTTTATATATATCATATATATATCATATATATGATACACATATATATATATATGATACACATATATATATATATATATATATATATATATATATATATGTCGAGGCCCAAATATATGTCGAGGCCCAAAACGGAATCTGGCCCGATTCAGAATCGGGCCGGCCCAGAATGGAATTCTATTCTAGGCCGGCCTAGAATGGAATCCTGCTGCTATAATGTTATTTTTATACCATGTTTAATGCAAATGATCCATAATTCCATAATTTGTCATAATTTTACATTTTCAGTCTTACATACCTTGAGTAACTATTGTCAATTTCAGTCGATTTCACTGTACCATATATTGGTGGGGAGTACCACTAGGTTTTATTTGTAAATACAGTGTATTATAGTTTACAATTAAAATATTGTTTGTTTCATTTTTTTTCACATATTTGCAAATTCCATGTATTGATTTTTGTAATAATTTAGATCATTTGCATTAAACATGGTATAAAAATAACATTATAGCAGCAGGATTCCATTCTAGGCCGGCCTAGAATAGAATTCAATTCTGGGCCGGCCTGATTCTGAATCGGGCCAGATTCTGTTTTGGGCCTCGACACACACACACACACACACACACACACACATATATATATATATATATATATATATATATATATATATATATATATATGAAAAAGGGCTAAATAAATACATGAAATGAAAATAAATAAAATAAACCTCAAAAAGATGTCACAGTTATTGTGCTGGGAATATCAAATACAAAACAATAAATTAAATTACATAATAACTAAACAGATTTTCCTTTTCAGACAGATGGAATGGAATTGATTCTTTTAAAAGAATCAGCTCTTTTTCCATCTGTAATAAGGAAATCTGTGAAAGTTCTAGTAGACAGAATGAACCTAATTGGACTATAAGAAATAAAACTTAAGTACAGAGTTGAAATAAAACTGTACATGTACATTCCCACAGTAAATGAAATATTATCCCAGCAAGTCAGTTATTCACTACCCCTTTAATGTCATTCTTAATTAATTCTAGAAACATTTTCCAAATTTTATAGAATTCCGAAGCTCTCTTTCTAACCGTATATGTCAGTTTCTCAAGAGCCAAACTTGAGGTTAAATTAGTCAAAAGAGGGACGACCAACAGTTTTCCAACATAAAGCAGGAGACCACTTGGCCTGTACTGAATATTAGTCAACCATTTTTCTTTCTTTAGCAATTATCAGGATACATGCCTAGATGTTTCCCAAATCCATTTTTTTTGCCCATATGTGACCTGTATCCGATCTCTTAGACAGTTTGAACAGCACAAATCTGATTTTTTCAAATCTGACCCAGGCCACTTTCATATGTAGTTCTAAATCCAACATATATCTGATATTTTGCAATACGACTTCAGTCTGAACGGCCAGGTCGCATTTACCTGACCTTTATGTCATTGAAATCTAACAAATGTCACAATTCTGCGTCCCAGGAGTGTTACTTCCGTAAACACAGTGCGTGTCTGCGTGGTCACGTATTACATCAGGACCTCTTTTGCACATGTGGGTCACTTCAGGGTCACATTCAGTTCATACTTAAAACTGATAGACGTCGCATTTAAGGTATAATATGAACGAGCACACACAAAAAAAAAATGATTGCATAAATATACACACCATATAAGCCAATTTTAATTGGCATGTTATCTGTACACATTATAAGCTAAGTATGTTCATGCTGCATCAAATCCCACGCAATTAGCGGTTAGGTTTAAGTTCAGGGTTAGCAGTTACGGATATGTAAACTGGAGATCTTTGCGTAAATTGACGAGCCATCAAATGGCAGTGAATAACACACCAAAGGATGAAAATGCGTACGTATAGCACGCCAAATACCATAAGAACTGGTGTGACATGCAATGTGATTTCATGAGATCAGTCTGAAAAAAAACAGATTTCACCAAAAAATATGAATTGTGCGTTAAGACCTGCTGTCTGAATGTAGCCTAAGTCAGACTGATATTATTTGTATCTAGTACGTCTTGTACAAGTTACTGTTCTTACTGTGTATTATATGAACTATATATATAGTATTGATAATCAACTACTTTTTAAACTACTCTATAACTACTTATAAACTATATACTTTTTATTTTACTTGTACAAACCAACTGTAACACAATCATTTCCCACAAGTGTTCCGATTCTAATACACACAGCACCTAGCATTAGCATTAGCATTAGCACATAACAGCCTTAGTCTGCTTTAACCTGTAGCAGTTTGTGTAATGTGTAGTTTTGTCATCACCAAGGAAAAGGGATCAGCCCCTTTTTTTCTCCTTCAACTTGGCACAGGAAACATTTGCAGCCCTCTGCCAGTAGATTCAAATGTTCAGCCACACAGTAAACCTGCCTTTAGATGGATGTTTTACCAAAGAAATAGTAGAAAACACAACATTAGTCCAGGCAGTTCCCATTAATTGCCCAGAAAGGCAACACCGTCAAGGTAATTAATGGGAAATACTGGGTTTGTGTTGATATAGTATTGCATTCTAATTATAACCACTGAATACAAATGAGTGTTTTTAGTTTGTTTTTGGCATTTAGCAATATGAAGCTCTACTACAAAGGGGACTTGTTTTGCATTGTGCAGATGGAGTCATAATTTATTGTTCTATGACTATTTCTTACAGCAGAAAGGAAGAAGCAAAAACATGCAAAAATATGTTTTTCTTCTCCTCCTGGGACGCAGAATTGTGACGTCTGTCGCATTTCAGTGATGTAAAGATCGGATAAAAATGCAACCTGGCCATTCAGACTGAAGTTGCTTTGCAAAATATCGGACACTTATTGGATTTAGGACCACATATGAAAGTGGCCTGGGTCGGATTTATGCTGTTCAAACCATCTTTAACAGACTGGATACAGGTCACATATGGGCAAAAAAAAAAAATCAGATTTGGGTCACATTTGCCTGCAGTCTGAACGCAGAAAACTGGATACTGACTGACTTGATCTCCTTGAATGCTTTTAAATCCAAACTCAAAGTGTTACAGACGAACTCGATGACTTGCACTTGTTTTTCATCGTTCAACTTGTCCTGTAAATTCTTGTATGTATTAACTCTGTGTTGTATTTCATGCTGCCTCTTGGCCAAGACAGGTTCTTAACCTCAATGGGATCTTTTTTGCTGGTTAAATAAAGGTAAAATTAAAAAAAAAAAAAAAAAGTTGTCTAACACAACACTAAATACTGAGACTCTAAAGAATCACTATATAAATACACTCATTAGCCCTTCAACAGTCATTCAATGATGTAGCACTGTCTGTAAAATACAATACTTATGTTAGCGCTCAACCCATTTAAAATTAATATCTGCGAACAATTAGTGTTTGGAAAGTACTGTATTTAATGATGTGATCTGTGCGTTCCCCCTTAAAAGTAGATCATCTGCCAAATCACTGAACCTTCCATACTATAAACTGCATCCTGCTATGTATGTCAAATGAAAAATTAAGCACCAAGAGCCATGGTGTACATTGATTTTATAGTAGCTAAGGGGCATTGTCAGGCATAACATGAAGAAGAATACCCCAGAGCTGTTATGTAATGTATTAAAAAATGATTCGACCACTAAGCAACACACAGATGGAGTGGAAAGCATGCTTAAAGATTGATTAGTTATTAACATTTGTTTAGATATGGCGATTAAAAATGAAAGATTCCTGCAGGAGTACTGTATTATGCTAATGCTCCTCTGTACAACTGCGGAAGGGTGAGTTTCAATTGTGTGATGAAGTAACGATATTCATGTGTGTTTATTTTATTTTATGTACTACTAAAAGGACAGTGCAATATCAGTATACCACCACTAAGGCCCCACAGCCCTGTAATTCCATCAAATTAGATTACATTAGACCTTATTGATCCCACAACGGGGAAATTCACTGGTCAAGGCAGCAACAGAATAATAATAACACTGGGCTACAAAAAAATGTTTTTTGCAAGTTGTCTAGGTTTTTTCAACTGAATTCGGACCATTTTGCACCGCTAAATCCAAAAATGACATGTTTTTCTCAATCAGGTCAGGTTTTTTTGCTAATTTGATTTTGAAAAATTTGATCTTCTCCCAAAATATAATAATTAATACCAAAATAAGATTGGTAAGCACACTTTATGAAACTTGTGACTTGATTCCTGTTAGGTACAATGGTGTATTCACCGCAGATGTAGCAGAATACGTCGGGCTTATTTTTGCAAGATCTTCTAGTCGAAGCCATTTCATTCACCTGTAATATTAAAAAAAAAGGATCATAAATTGGCAAAAGTAAAATCTTCAGAACTTGTTTATTGCAAGAAATATGAAAGAATTTTGTATCATTTGATGTGAAAATGCCCATAAATGTAAGCAAAAATGTTAAAAAGCCAATTTGTAGTATAGTTCAGAAAGTTGACCTGATTGAGCAAAATTAATGTGATTTTTGGATTCAGCACACCAAAATTATCCTAAATCAGCTCAATAAACTTAAACAATAAATTTGTTGTTGACCAGTGTAATACAGGGTGACACAAAAAAACGGGAACTCAAGTCTGCCAATACGCACTTCAAAAATTCCCGTTTTTTTGGGTCACCCTGTATAATGCAAAAATCAAGGTAGTACAAAAAAACCCCCACAGGATATAAAAAATAAAAATAATTAAAACTATACAGACTATATACTACATGTAATAGAGGTGTAACGGTACAGAAAATTTTCGGTTCGGTACGTTTTTGGTACAGGGGTCTTCGGTTCGATACATTTTCGAAACATTTTCAGTTAAGTGTATTTATTTGGTACATCTCCGTATTGTATCAAAGGCCCCGAATCGAAACAGTTCAGTACAAACGAGTGCACTGTTACACCCCTAATATGTAAACATACATATAAAGTGTCCAGCTGGGTCTTAAAAAGTCTTAAAAGTCATGTTTATATTGTGATTGACCTGTTTGGTTATTTATTTATTTATTTTCTTTCCTTAAATGTACCAGAATGCACTATCTTGACTGTCTTGTTATGCGTGTTTTGCTTGTATTGCCTTTTTAAAAAAAAATTTTTCCTATGGGTTCTGTTTGTTTATCATGTCTGGTGTCAACCTTTGTATTATGAACACATTACTTGGAATTATAAGTGTTATATTTGTTAAATGTTGAAAAGTTATATGAATAAAGTTACCAAAAAAAGTCTTAAAAGTCTTGAATATACAAATCGGCATTTAAAACCTTCAAAAAGTCTTTAAAAGATATTAAATTTGCAATGGTAGGTCTTAGGTTATGTTTCCATAAACTTGTTGGCTGTATTGTGTTTAAATGTGTCTGTTAAATGTCTAAACTGCAAAGAAAGTATCGTTAGTTGACTCAGTTCCACCTGTTCCAACCCGACAATTTTTATTAAAATTAGGAACCAATTATCTCTAACTTTGCAGCCCCAGATGAGAAATGACTCTGAATGGTGGGAATCAAGGCGTTGGAGTAAATAAATACATTTTCCAAAATTCTAAGAGTCACAAATTTTTGCCAGTATGGTCATGAAATGGACATTAAATTTAGCTGTAAGCAGTCTTAAAAAGTCTTAAATTTAACTTGTAGAAACCTGTAGGAACCCTGTATATACAAATAGAGCAAAAATGTATTGGGTTTGAGCTGTTTTTAAGCCCAGGCAGACAGACATCCTTGAAGTGTGATCAGTGTTATAAGTACAGGTTTTTCAACAATGCTTTTTTTTATTTTTTCATCTTTTAATATCCAAATAGTCTAAAAAATACCAAATTATTTTCCCTGAATTGTAAAATCATTGTGCTATTGGAAAAAAAATACTGCCATGTCTAAAAGAAGTTTATACTTTGCTAACTTTTATTTCATTAAACTCCCCTTGAAATAAGCCAGTTATTTTCACAATTCTGACACCGACTCTGCTGCGAGACATGACTGTCGTCACACTAAAGAATTCACTCGAGAATGTGTCTCGCTGCTGAATAAATTATAGCCCCCGCATGTTTTTCAAAGTAAATACATGCTGAATAATTGCTGTGCTCCAGCTCGCATCTACACTCCCCGTGAAAACAGTGACGCCGCACTCAAAGCCTCATCTGCCTCATCGTGTCCAAACTGCGACTTAACCAGAAGGGCGGTTGTTTGAGGATCTCGACTTGAAAGGCACTGGGGGAAACACAAAGGCCCCCGAAGGCATGACCTTCCCTCACTGCCACCAATTATATCAAGACCTTATAAAATATAGATTATGTGCCATCTCTCAGCTGACATATCTAAGGGCTTGTAGCATAGGGGAACGGGTGGAGGGGCCGCGGGCAGAGCCCTGGGGGACGCCTGGATGAATATGACAAGAAGACGAGAATACAGTAACACAAAGAATGACCTTGATGAAGAAAACTCTGCGAACTCCGGCTGGAAAATAAATAAATAAATAAATAAATAAAAAGCCTCACTTCCAGCAGACTCTGATCAATTCAAATCTAATCAAGGCTCTAAATATTAAAATGCACTGATTGCGACGGTATTCATTACCCTAAACTGCAATCTGGACCAATAACCATGTATTATTAATGGATGGGAGCTCAGTTTGGAACAATTGGCATTTAACTTTGTGTCTTAACCTTTCAGCATAAATGTCAAGTCAAATTCTAATAGAAAAAAGTTTGAAGTTCGTCCAACAGTGATTTCATACATTTCAGCTCAAGCGCTTCTTAAGTGTTACCAGGTACGTTTACAGTCAAATACTTAAAACAAGGTGTAAAAGATGATGACGTTGACGATGTGTGGGCAGGATTTTTAAGTAGGCGTGTCAAAGTCTTTTTAGTTCAGGGGCCACATTTAGCCCAATTTGATCAGATTCAGTTAAATACATACATACATACATACATACATAATGACCTAGAAATAATGACAACTCCAAGTTTTTCTGCTTTGTTTTTACACAAAACACCCCCCTATTAAGTTATACATATATTTACATTTTACAAAAAAGATGTAAATAACCTGAAAAAAAAGACATTTCATTATAAAAATATGTGTAATTTTAACAACAGTATGCCTCAACTTATTATTTCTACATGTATATTTCACAAACATTTGGTAACAGGCATAACATTGTTCAAATTTTTGGAATTTGGAACTAAAATAAGAACAATTTCTACAATATTACATATCAGCTTACAGATCAGGCTAAATATTGGCAGAATATTGTTAAAACTGCATATTTCAGGTTGTTCTTATTTGTTTTTATGCATTTATTCGCATTTTATTGTGAAAGGATCGTTTTTAGATGTAAATACTTTCATAGTGTAATGTTATTTGTTTCACCTCCATTTTTTTCCACATCATTTTTCAAGAAGAAAATGTGTAGTTGTCAGTATTTACGGGTTATTATGTTATTTTACTTGAGATCACATTGTTCTGTATGTGGAACCTGAACTCAAATGATTCAGAAAACCTGACTGTTAATATCTTCAGTGTAATTTTTGCACTTTCATCCTGTGGGCTGGAATGGAACCTTTGGCGGGCCAGTTTTGGCTAGTGGTGGGTGGATCGATCCAAATATTGATAGTATCAATACCAACTCTGTATCGGTATCAGATCGATACTAGCTTGGTGAGATCGATACTTTAGTTTCAGTTTCACCGCTTCTGTCTTAGTGTGGACGAGGTACACTTTGCTTCTTCTCCCTCCTGCTGTGTTTCCATGTTGTGCCGTCACATGACTCAACATCGCAAAGGAAACAAACAAGCCGCCGACTCAGGTGTGCCCGCCCACCAGCACATGCACAATGCATGCACAGACTGAGACACGGAGCAGAAGAATGGAATGGAAGGGCAGCGCCATGTGGTTAGATTTTCAGGAAAAAAATGAGACAAAAGCAAGCTGACTAATTTGTAAAAAGGCTATAAGGTACAAATAATTTTGATTAAATTTTTGTATTGCAGTTTCTGAACACTACCTGAAAATAATTATTTGTTTTTATTTGTTAATTTTTTGCACTTTGTCTATTTAAGAAAAAAATTCCAGACATGACAATGTATGGGGAAAAATTGTTTTGTTACTGTTTTATTGTTTCTGAAAAAAACTTATTTTGATAATGAAGTATTTTCGATTTCATTACAAACTTTGTCCTAATGTAACAGGGTCAACTATTTCGCAGCAATGTGGGTATGTAGATGATATTGTGTTTTGTTTGTTATAATTACATAAAATCTGTTCATTTTATTTCCATTTCTTTTGGTTAATACCTGACATTATGGGCCTCCAAGTCAGTATGTGGAACTTTTAATTTGAGTCTGTTCCCCAACGAGTAATTTACAGTGTGACACTGGCCGCTATAACTAGAGTTTCCGTGCCTTTACCTTGTCCCTTTTGTTTCATATCTCTATAGGAGAGGTAAGCAGCCGTGCAGTCGGAGACAATTTTTGGTTTAGCCTCTGCTAATTTAATTTTTAAATGAACTGGCTAGTTCAAACTGTATGAGGTGCTTATGATGTGCTGAAACACATTTCTGTATCATTTGGTTTGTGTAGGAGCTTGTTTTAGGGGGGTCGCTAACTGGAGGATTTCATATCTTTGTCACCTTTGTCAGGTATGCTGTATTTTGTTTTAATAATTTAATGTACTTGCCCTTTTGTTCCGGATCTCTATGGGAGAGGGGCTCGTTTTACAGGGGTCGCTGCCCGGAGGTTTTTGTATCTTTGTCGCTTTTGTCAGGAACGAAAAAACAATAAATGGAGACTGCCTCCAAAGTCGTACATGCGGGTCTCGTCCTTAAAAAACACAACGCAGAGTCCGACACCACCGGTTACACTAATTCTGTCCTGGGTTTTAACTATTTAATAATAAAAAAGGAAACATCATAAAACACTTAAAGGTCATGAAAATTAATGGAGATTTAGCAATTCAATTATGCATCCACCTTAATAATAGAAACACATCAGTATCAGTGATACTGGCCCTGTATTTACTTGGTAACGGATCGATACCAAAATATGCAATATCGCACACCACTAGTTTTGGCCCACAGGCCGCATGTTAGACACCCATGGTTTTAAAGAAGTTCAGAAATGTTTACACTTTTGATTTCTAACATACAAATTGGCTAATAAATACACAAATTGGACATAACAAATCAGACTGAAGAGGAATGAGTCACTGTTCTGGTGATTTAATCAACGGTAAAGACATCAATTCTGGTCATTGAGACTGAACAACAGTTCAAGTACGAATGAAGTGAATCTCCCATGTGGTTTGTAATCAAATGGCTGCAGTTATCAACATGTACTCACAGATTTGTTGAGTTCAAGTGTTTTAAAAACCCTTAAAACATGATGTGAATGACAAAAACAGACGTTCAGCTGGCTTTCTGAAACAAATTGTGACGTAGAATGAAAAGGTTAAAGGATTAGAACAGCTACGTCGAGCATTTTTATCTTTATTCATGGACTTATTTTTTGTCAGCTTGAGATGTTTTAAAAAGAAGAATGAGGGAGAAAAAAAACACCCAAGGAAAAGGAAAGGACATTGGATGTAAACAAAATCATTCACCACAGACCATCACAAAGGACCTTGGGTAAATTGTCAATTGTTTTTGCCTTGGTTTTTATTTTTTTCCCAGAGTTTAAAGTTTATATTTTTCTTGCAGGTTTCCGTCTTAGTTTGAAGTCGTGTTTTCTCTGTGGTTGGAACAATTTAGGCTTATTTTAAGACTCTATGTACAGTTGGAAATACCTGACAACTCTTTTCAACAACAGAAATGAAATGAAAACAATGGAGAGTTTTGTGAATATGTGCATATGAAGAATGGGCAGCATTCAAAAATTTAGTTGTTTTTTTTTTTTTTTTTTTTTCTTATTCTCTTGCAAATATCTGTCTCAACTGCTAACCAAACTACCCCCACACTTTCCCGTGGTACTGCTTCATATTGTTTATAGCGATAACCTTTAACCCTTTATAGGGCACTGATTGAAATACTCCCTCCTCTTGCCATAAAATATCCCTCTGTTTCATATTTTTTATTGATGTGCATCCAAGAGGAACACTTACATACACCAGAGCACACAATATTAACCATGTTTGTACACACCATTAGATTTAGATTTGTATATTTTTAAGAGCAAAACCCGACAAACAATACAATGAAAAGAATCCAAAACAGTCTGTGTAAAATAATTAAACTGGTCCCACAAAAATAAGAATAAAAAAAAACAAATAAATAATAGTAAATTAAAAGGAAAAAAAAAATACATTGTCTCAAAAAAATTCATAAACGGTTGCCATTAATTGAATTTGTTCAAGTTTCCCGTTTTGAATATCTAATTTTCTCTACTTTTAAAAGGACATAACCTTGTTAATCCACTATGTGCTGGAAGGGGCTGTTGTAAATTTCCATGCCATGCACCATGGTCGTGGAATAATCTACAAAAAAACTGTAAAACTACATAAATTCATTTCTATTAATGATTTTAAAAGTATCATGGAGAATGCAGTGACGGAGGAATGTCACTGTTTTTCTTGGTGCCATTATGGTTGAATAGTTGTTATTGTGTTTTACTGTTCATTGTGTATCATGTATGTGTTTTATGTTGTTTGGACTTTGTATGGCTGTTACCTTGGCCAGGTCTCCCTTGCAAAAGAGATTCCTAATCTCAATGGGACGTCCTGGTTAAATAAAGGTAAAATAAAATGAATAAAAAAATCTGAGTAACAAATGCTAAAAAGCAAACATACACAATAAAACAACTGTTATAAGGTCATAAACTGACGAAAAATCGCTCATATTCACTATTTACAGCTTCAAAATATCTATAAAATCTCTCTGAATGGCTGTATAGTTTTATAAAAACCAACATGCTTCTGGACCTCACTGAGGCACAGGATTGGACCCACATTTACCTCCGCCAAGGAGGTTATGTTTTTGCCAGGGTTTGTTTGTCTGTTTGTTTGTTTGTTTGTTTGATTGTTTGTTTGTCTGTCCGTTAGTGTGCAACATAACTCAAAAAGTTATGGACAGATTTTGATGAAATTTTCAGGGTTTGTTGGAAATGGGATAAGGAAGAAATGATTAAATTTTGGTGGTGATCGGGGGTGGGGGGGCCCACGGGGGGCGCCACTGATCAGCCTTGGCGGAGGTCTGCGCTCTCCGAGTGCTTCTAGTTAATGTCTGCGGAAATGACCACCTAGAAGCACTCGGAGAGCGCAGACCTCCGCCAAGGCTGATCAGTGGCCCCCCCCGTGGGCACCCCCACGCCAAGGAGGTTATGTTTTTGCCAGGGTTTGTTTGTCTGTTTGTTTGTTTGTTTGTCTGTCTGTTAGTGTGCAACATAACTCAAAAAGTTATGGACAGATTTTGATGAAATTTTCTGGTCTGCGCCCCCCCCCATGGGCCCCCCCCCACCCCCGATCACCACCAAAATTTAACCATTTCTTCCTTATCCCATTTCCAACAAACCCAGAAAATTTCATCAAAATCTATCAATAACTTTTTGAGTTATGTTGCACACTAAGGGACAGACAAACAAACCCTGGCAAAAACATAACCTCCTTGGCGGAGGTAAAAATATTCACTTGCCTGCTATAGGGTCAGCTAGATACATAGAAATATGGGATATAGAATGAAATGCACAAAGTTCTGTCCTCACCCGTATCTTTACTTAACACTGAGCATAAATGAGTCTTTAGGTGACTTAATGCTTAATAATCTCTGGTCCTAAATTGGAAGTCATCCAGAACCCAGGCCTGTTCATCCCCTCACACCATAGACTATTAAAAAGAAAAAAGAAAAAAAAAAAAAATGGACATTCCAATGCCGTTTCCTCCCACTGTATGAAAATGAAGCAGAAATCTGGAATTCAAAGGAGCTGCCGTGTCGCTAAGGAACCAAGGACCTCATGTCCATGTGACTGGTTCCCATGTGCCTCTGTCAGGTCCAGGTCTGCAGTAGGTCATGGCAACCATCAGCTTTTTTTATGACATCAAGGGACTTTTCTCAATGTCTCTCAATACTAAGAACCCAGAGTACGGTCTGGCGAACTCGGCGAGTACGGTCTTGGTAAGAACGGTCTCAGAGAACATACCTCAGGGGTGTCAAACTCATTTTGGTTCAGGGGCCATTTTTAGCCCAATTTGATCTCAAGTGGGCCAGACCAGTAAAATAATGACTTAATAACCTATAAATCATGACAAATCCGAGTTTTTCTTTTTCTTTTAGTACAAAAAAACCCCAATTAAATTATGAAAATATTTGCATTTTATAAAAAAGATGTGAATAACCTGAAAAAGCAGAAATTTCATTCGAAAAATTAGTGCAATTTTAACAAAATTATACCTCGACTTATTATTTATACATGTACATTACACGCAATGTTACATAAACATTTGGTAACAGGCAGAATATTGTTAAAAATTTTGGAGTTTGGAACTAAAATTTGAACAGTTTCTACAATATTACTTCTCTTATTATTAACACTATATTATTAACTAAAGATCACAGTGGATCCATAAATGCACAAAACATTTAGTAACAGGCAGAATATTGTTAAAATTGCACATTTCGGGATGTTCATCTTTGTTTTTATTTATGTATTTATTTGCATTTTATTGTGAAAGAATAGTTTTGTAAATGTAAATATTTTCACAGTGTAATGTAATTTTTTCGCTTAAATTTTTTCCACATAATTTTTCACAAAGAATATTTGTCATTGTCATTATTTATGGGTTATTGTGTTGTTATTTTTTTACTTGAGATCACATTGGTCTGTATGTGGAACCTGAACCAAAATGATTTGGACAGCCTTGACTGTTCAGGTTCATTTTTGCTCTTTCATCCTGCGGGCCGGAATGGAACCTTTGGCGGGCCAGATTTGGCCCCCGGGCCGCATGTTTGACACCTGTGACATACTTCCTAAGAACGCAAGTCTATCTGTAATTGAAATGCTGCGTACTTATGAACTTTCCTCCCTGTCTCTGCTGTATTTACGCCATCTGCTCCATAACGTATTTCCCTCAAATCACCACAGTGTCCCTTGATTTGATTTCAGTTCATGTGTACAAGTACTTACATGTCATTTATACATTTTGTATATTATTTAAAACTGTGATACATTTCGTCGGTTCGTGAATCCTTGGTTTAAGCTAGCTGACAAGAACAACATCTTGTATTCCGTGTGTTCTTGGTTTATGCGAACTTGCAATTGGAACAGTACTTGGGCCACGACTGATAATGTTCCACGAGAACAGAAGAACACATATTGAAAAAAAACAATTGAAAACATGCTAATCTGAAAGGATTCTACCCAATTGATTCATTCACCTCCTGAACCAGTTTTATCCTCACCAGGGTCACGGAGGTGGGGGGGTCACTGGAGTCTATCCCAGCTACCTATGGGCAAAGGCGGGGTTAACCCTGGATGAGTTGCCAGTTCATCGCAGGGCTGACATATAGACGAACAACCAATCACTCTCACATTCACACCTACCCAATTTCGATTAACCAATTAACCAATTAACCAATCAGTGCGTGTCTTTGGATGGTGGGAGGAGCCAGCATACCCAGAGATAACCCATGCAAACACAGGGAGAACATGCAAGTAGTGATGTCCCGATCTGGATTTTTTTGCTTCCGATCCAATCTGATTTTTTTTTTGGGATTAGTTTTGCCGATACCAATCCGATACCAACTTTTTACAATGAAATTTTGGTTTAAATTTGGAGTTATTATTTATAGGCTATTATGCTATTATTATCGCAGGTCGGGTCGGGTTGGGTGGGTCAAAAGAATGTCAGTTTATTTGCGGGGCGGGTTGGGTCAAATAATTCCACAAAAGCCATGCGGGTTGAAAAAAACCCGACTCGCGCATCACTGCCAGACCTGAAAGTGAAAGTGAAACCTATAGATGTTATACTAATTCCGCTAAGCCTCCCGCTGTTGTGCAGCTTTTACATACCTTCGGAAACTTTAATTTTAGGGGACATTTAAGATTTTTTTGTTTAATTCAAGTAAAAAAAAATCTGCCAATGGAAGAAGCGAAAATTATCTTGGTAAGATTTCTTGAAAAAAGATTTTAATGATTTTTTTTTTCTGAATTCAAGGTTTTTTTTTGCTTAATTCAAGATATTTTTGCTTAATTCAAAATATTTGTGCTTAATTCTAGATTTTTTTGTGGAATTCAAGATATTTTGCTTAATTCAAGATATTTTTTGCTTAATTCAAGGTTTTTTATGCTTAATTCAAGTTTGTTTGTTTTTTTGCTTAATTCAAGATTTTTGTCATTTAATTCAAGATATTTTTGCTTAATTCAAGATTTTTGTCATTTAATTCAAGATATTTTTGCTTAATTCAAGATTTTTTTCGGGCTTACTTCAAACTAAAAAAACCTGCCAATGCAACAAGTGAAAATTACCATGGTAAGATTTCTTGTAATAAGATTTTCCAGATCTATTGTCTAAAAATCAGTTCTTATATCTCACTGAAAAGTTACTCTTTAGGTGATTATGTCTTATTTTAAGTGTGATGAGATATTTGGACTAGAAATGAGAAAAATACACTTGGTAAGATTTAGATTTTTTTTCCAGTGTATATGCTAGGCTGTACGCTATAAATGTGCAAAACCATTTAGGATTTAGATTTTTTGCAGTGCATTTGTATAGGCTGACACCATCAGGAGCCTCATGGCCTGAATAGACCCTGCAGTAAAGGTGGGGCACAGATTAGCTGTGCAAATTACCAAATGGAGCAGCAATTAATCAAATAACCACCATGTCAGTGCAACATCCAGACCCTTGGGTCCTTGTTGCTCTAGTCTGGGGTTCCTCCCCCTCCTCCTCCATCTGTCCGCCCAAACTATTATGTCAGCCATTTCTCCAAACCCATAAGCATAAACCAATGTCATTTGTTGTGGCTTTGACAATAAATGACACAGGATGGGCTGCGGAGTCGGGGTGAGTGGCAGGGGCGACGATTTCACCTTTGGCATTCTGTTGCGTTCCATCCATTTGAACATAGAGACATGAACGCACTCAGACACCCACTGAAAATGAAACAGATGTGATGTGAGTTTGCAGATAGCACAGCCAGTGTCATTATATGGCAGCTAGCCGAGGATGAGAACGGGTCACGGCCTCTTCTGATGACCTCTTAACCTCCACCAATGGAATGTCTGGTCCTCGCTCTGCTCTTCCCCTGCCTGCTGATTGCACAGAAAAATGACTGTCCTTCATTCAGTGGTCGGGGCTTCTCTCTTTGTACTCGGGGTTCTGTCTTTCATCTTCCATATTTTCTTTGTACTTCCCTCCATCTTTCTTTACTCTTATCTCCTTTTTTCTCTCTCATTTTTCTTTGTCTATCCCCCCTCTTCGGCTCCGTTATCTCTCAAGCGCCATCTTAGGGGAAATCTGCTTAGCAGCCTTGAGCATACTTGCTTTCCAATTAAATTAAGATGTATTTGCCTTTCAAAAGCCTGCCTTTCCTCACTCTTTCTCCCATTGGAATAATTGATGGAGGTCTCTGGCCTCGTGATGAATGGCTTCCAAACCCAGAGATGAATAGGAAGATGAATGATTTCACCCCTGCGAGGGGCCGGAGGGGGCTGGAACAAGGAGTGCTGACACTGTGACAAATACACTGACCGTAAGCAACCAAACCTGGGCAAATCAGCAAGGGACGGAGGGGTGGCAGGCGCTCATCGTGGCTCAACAGACGTTCGTCTTGCCGACACCGCCTCTGCTCGTCTGTCTAACCCGCAGACAATTACCTGAGCGTCGCAATTAACTGCAGGTGCAGCGATAATGCTGACGGCCTGCCAGGAGAGAAGTGGAATCGGCGGAATGCCAGAGAAGTGCGGCTGGAGAGCGCAGGCGTTGGAAGGTTGTGTTTGTTCGCTGGGTGGAAATGCGGAGGCCAAGAGAACAGGTGCGGTAAGGTGAGAAGACGCCCCAGGTGGCTTCATGCGGACGCCGCCACCACTTCGCCGGCCAAGAAACCTGAGCCCGTACAAGTTTTTTCTCTGCTTTTCCATAACACGCTGTCATATAGCTGAGAGGTAGCAAATGTTTCTGAGACGGAATTCAATGAGCGTATGATGGGCCATCTGTTTAAAAAGGCCAATAAGTAAAATTGCTGCTGCCCCTGCAGAACATAAGGACCATAATATGGGGGGGGGGGGGTGCAAGACTGTTGATCAGGACCAATGGCAGTGATTAGTGGCTAGCTGAGATTTTGGCTTTCAAAAGGCTTTCTGGCAGAACACTTTTAATAAAAAAAAAAAAAAAAAAAAAAACTGCCTCTTTGACATTTTAAGCACTTGAAACAGGGAAAATAAAAGAGTAAAAGACACTATTAGATTCTCCTGATGTGAGGTAAAGAATGGGAATCATCTCCTTTAAAATAATACATTTTCCATTAAATTACTATCCATTTAGATGTGCTTCAAACTAAGCTCACTGATACTTCCTTATTTCACTTACTGTGTAGTAGGGATCTACTTTTAAAACCACAACTGACAAAATAGTTTTACAACAAAGTGGGACATTAGGATCAAACTAATCCATTATTTTTAAATTTTCATGTTTTGAAGTTTAGAGACTTGGTTTATTATAGAACAATGCAAATCATGTTTAAAGCAAACAAAAACAAAACAAAAAAAACACTACCAGATTGTGTGCAAAAGTTTTTTATAGTGTTTGAAATTAAGTATGAGTTGAGAGATGGATGCAAATTTATGTTACAAAAAGAAGTTAAAAGAAGATATATTTCTTTTGGAGGGGTTCAACAGAGGTTCAGACTTGCATGTACTTGAAAATAGATACTGTTCATTTAAATGCTATTTGTTTTTTGTCTTATTTTGCTTTGTTTGGTTATATTTTGTTTCTTTGCATGTTTGAAATAAATAAATAAACTGTGGAATAGTGCTAATTTAAAATTCAAGATGTACTTCCTTTGTTATGTTCAAAAAAGTGTTATATGCATCTACATTTCAGAGTTATGGCTGTAATTGAAAGGGGGAAAAAAATTATGTATATATTTTTTTTTCTTTCTTTCTACTTGACACTGTGTATGGTGTAGCTTAAGCTGTAAAGTAGGCGAGCGTTAATAAGCTTTGCTTCTGCCTGAGCCTTTTTCAGTCAAATTGTATTATTTCTCACTTCTTCTGTTGTTTTGAAATGTGTACATGACTGAAAATAAACTCAACAAACTAACAAGTACTGAATATGTAGAAACATTTAATAACAAATCAAACTGCATTTATTTATATTAGTGTGTTTGCTCTTTATCCAAATAAAAATTGCAGACTTTTTCCAAACTGCTATTTTTCCCCCAGACCTTGACTTTATGTACTTTTATACTTGCGTTCCTACTTTTTTGGTTGAGATTGTATCTGTTGTGTGTAGTAGAAAAGTTTATTTTTGTAAACATATGAATGAATGAATGTATAATGTACTGCCAGTGTACTGTAATGATAGTTGACCATATTTACCCTGCCCCACAAAGGGAAAGGAAGGGGTATTGGTTTGTTGTGTTTTTTTGTTTGTTTGATTGTTAACACTTTAGCAGCAAAACTATTGGTTGAATTCATCCCAAATTGGGTTTATAGATTACAAGTGACCTGGAATAGATGTGGTTACATTTTGGGAAAGTAGGTCCAAGTTTCATTTTATTTTTTTTTTAGGATTTTTTTTTTTTTTTTTATGTTTTTTTTTTCTCCCATTTACTGATAAGGGGCGAAATTTCAAATGTCTATAAAAACATCAATTTTGTTTGAACTTACTTGAAACTTGGCACATATATAGAGGCAATTGATATGCTGACATCAGCACATGCGTAGACATGATGACACACTGAAAAAATCAAAATCTTACCAAGCGTATTTCTTTCATTTCTAGTCAAAATATCTCATCACACTTAAAATATGACATAATCACCTAAAAATGTAACTTTTCAGTGGGATATAAGAACTCATTTTTAGACAATAAATCTGGAAAATCTTGTTATATAAAAAAAAAAAAATCTCACCAAGATGATTTTCACTTGTTCCATTGGCATTTTTTTTTTTTGCTCAAGATTGAAGAAGCCAACAGCTATCCAAAATTTTATAATGCAACTTCAGTTTGAACAGCCAGGTCACATTTATTCGACCTTTAGATCATTGAAATCCGACAAACGTCATAATTCTACATCCCAGGAATATTATTTCCGTAAACACAGTACGTGTTTGCATGGTCACGTATTACATCAGGACCTCTTTTGCGCATGCAGGTCACTTCAGGGTCACATTCAGTTCATACTCAAAACTGACAGAAGTTGCATTTAATGTGTAATATGAATGAGCGCACAATTTTTATTTTTTTTTTTGTTTCACCAGAACATCTGAATTGTGCATTAAGACCTGCTGTGTGAACGTAGCCTAAGTTCACCTAAAAATCTAACTTCTCAGTGAGATATAAGAATTCATTTTTAGACAATAGATCTGGAAAATCTTATTTCAAGAAATCTTACCAAGATAATTTTCACTTGTTCCATTGGCAGATTTTTTTGTTTGAATTAAGCCCAAAAAAATCTCGATGTAAGCAAAAAATCTTGTTAAGCAAAAAAATCTTGAATTAAGCAAAATATCTTGAATTAAGAAAAAAAAATCTTGAATTCAGAAAAAAAAATAGATCTTGAAAATCTTATTTCAAGAAATCTTACCAAGATAATGTTCACTTGTTCCAATGGCAGATTTTTTTGTTTGAATAAAACCCCCCAAAAAAATCTTGAATTAAGCAAAATAAAATAATCTTGAATTAAGTAAAAAAAAAAAGAGTCAGATAGTTTCCGTGACATATAAGAACTTGTGTCTAGACAACAGATCGAGAAAATCTTATTTCAAGAAATCTTACCAAGATAATTTTCACTTGTTCCATTGACAGATTTTTTTTGCTCAATTCAAGATTGAAGAAGCGAACAATCTGCCAATCGAACAAGTGAAAATTATCTTGGTAAGATTTCTTGAAATAAGATTTTCAAGATCCGAAATAAGCTACAATGTGTGTGAGGGGTGGGACTTATTGTGCCTGGAACCACTTGTTAAACACAGTTACATCGGGCAGAAAAATGTGAAAAATGCTGCAATATATAAATACAAGATATAAGAAAGGACAATTGAGTCAAATTTGGCAGTGAAATCCCATCTCCTTTGTGCAGTATTTCTAGTATTTCTTGAGTTGCTTCATGGTGTTGATTCAACCAATAATAGTTTGTTGTCTCGGACCATGTGTGCTGATATTTCCATCCACTTTTCTATTACTGTTTTTACAGACATCACAATTATTTTCAGAAATTTGGTGAGAAGGAGCTGAAATACAACTAGATACATTTCTTTGTGACTGTTAATTAGTTTCAGGGACACATAGAATGTACGTCTGATATCTTTGTTGCTAGTGTCAGTCACAAACACATTATGTAACACGTGGAAAAGCAAAGTTTATCCTTTGTACAAACTCGGTATATGACCAAAACATGAAGTGTATGCGACACATTTGTTATGCCTGAAGCGTTGGTTGGTGCTCTTATGGACACTGAGTGAATGCCTGTCAGCTTTCATGAGCCGTTTATATGATACTTGCATCATTTGTGACAAGGCGATGGAACAGAGTGTCACTTCATTGTGAAACACCTAAAATATAAATGAGCTGAAGGGTATGGGCCTTTTTTCCTGAAGCCCTCCGAAACGCAGCGACGGGGGCGAAACAACACCGTCTTTTGCAAAAGAGAAAGTTTAAACTTGGCATAAGAATAAACTGTCAACTGATAAATCTATACAACCTATATTTTAACTAATACTACGTTCAGACTGCAGGCAAATGTGGCCCAAATCTGTTGTTTTTTCCCCATATGTGACCTGTATCTGATCTGTTAAAGGGCTCATATTTCTCTAAACCCACTTGTATTAGTCTGTGGTTCATTTATTTGTGTATTTGGACCCTAATAGTTCATACAGTTTGAATTTGAACCCTCCAGGTGCTGCAAAGCTATCTTTATATTCATTTCAGCAAAAATCAAGTGGGTTTTTACAACCAGTTTTAATTAATTCCTGCTTAATTTGTTGTTTTATAACTAGTTACGTCACAGCATTTGCACATACAAGGTCCAGACTTCCGATGAATATTTCTCAGAGTACGACATTATTGTTTGTCAGCAGCAGCGGCTGTAGTAAAAACTGAAAATATGTCCAATTACCTAAAATGTTCAGTTGTTGGTTGAACGGGACAGAGCAGCACAGCCAACAACCTGGAGGGGGCGGGGCCTGAAGTGGCTCATGTGCATTTAAAGGGCCAGCGCTCCAAACTACCTTTCTGGTGTCATTACTCAGAAATAGGGTTGAAGATGGACCTGTGGAGTTGAATGAATGAAGAATTCAGACCCAAGCAGAGCATTTACAGCTTATGGAGACTGCAGGGAGATGTTTGAAAATGCAGAATTCCATTTAAAAAAGCAAAATATCACTCTTTTAAATACATTTTGAACAGCACAAATCCGATTTTTTCAAATCCAACCCAGACCACTTTCTTATGTGGTCCTAAATCCAATACCTATCCGATATTTTTCAGTGTGACTTCAGTCTGAACGGCCAGGTGGCATTTATCTGACCTTTATGTCATTGAAATGCGACAAACGTCACAATTCTGCATCCCAGGAGGAGGAGCAGTGGGAAAAACATATTTAATTCCGTAAACACAGTGCATGTTTGCGTGGTCACATACTCCATCAGGACCTCTTTTTCACATGCGGGTCACTTCAGGGTCACATTCAGTTCATACTCAAAACCGATAGAAGTCGCATTTAATGTGTAATATGGACGAGCACACACACACACAAAAAAAATCAGATTTCACCAAAAAATCCAAATTTTTCCAAAATCGGATCAGATTTTTTTGCTTTATTCAAACTAAAAAATCTGCCAATGGAACAAGTGAAAATTATTTTGGTAAGATTTCTTGAAATAAGATTTTTCAGATCTATTGTCCAAAATAAGTTCTTATATCTCATTGGAAAGTTACCCTTTAGGTGATTATGTCTTATTTTAAGTGTGATGAGATATTTGGGCTAGAAATGAGAAAACTACACTTAGCAAGATTTAGATTTTTTTCCAGTGTATATGCTAGGCTGTATGATATAAATGTGCAAAACCATGAGCTAACATAACAGCAACAGAACATTAATAAAAGCATTGTTTTGTCATTCGCAATGACCGCTTCATTGCTCTTTGTTGTCTTGAAAAGTAAAAAAAAAGTTCTCATCTCGGCAGTTTGTACATCAAAACTTTTTTCCCTGTTCTCCAGTAGAAAAGACAATGTGAGGGGGCGTTCATGTGCAATTTTCGAGTTAATTCGAGCATAATTCCCATTGGACGTTAAGGCACGATTAGCTATTTTCACACTGGGGCTTACCTCCTAATATGCAAACACATTATTTTACAAAGGCTCTGTTACTGTATGGAGCCCTGGACAACAGTGACTGGTATAAAAGAATGCAAGCAAGCCACAGATTCTCCTTTTTTTTTCCGTCGTATTTCCAGGTCTGGGACAGCTCCGAGGAGAAAGGTCTGGCTAGGTGTGACCACCTCTCTATGCTCATTATCCACTTTCCTTTCTCGGCATCACCCCACTGTACTTTCCGTGCACCTTCTAGCAGCCATTAGCGCCGTGTGCTTGTATGGGACTCTGCTGGTTGCTCCGAAATGAAATCTCAAACCTTGGCATGACTCTTCACTAAAGCCCACGGCTGCTGCGGCAAAGGCCCATCGGTGGGAAAGCCGCCACTGCGTTTGGCTCGGATTTGGGCCGCGTTCGCTCGGCGCCCGGGGGTGATGTTGGGATAAAAAGGTTTGAGATGTGTGAGGGAATGGGAGGGGTGGAGGTCGAGGGGGCTCGGGGGCATGACAGTGAGAAGATCCATTTAGATTAGACGTTTTAATATCCTCTGTTTCCAATAAACGCCAGTCGGAACCACCGCCGCCCTGTCGTCATTTGATTGTCCGTCACCTCGGACGTAACCTGAGATGATGCGGTTTTGAATTGCTGCCATGACTGGCCTTGCATCTCTGCTGCTGTATCAACAACAAGCGATAAACCCCCTCCTGCAATCTGCTTCTTTCTACACTGTACGGCAATCCAGTGAAAAAAAGCTTCGCCAGCAGGCCGCCTGAGCAAGATGCCTTTGCAGGAAATATGCTGAAATATAATTATTAATTTCACTCCCCGTGTTGTGTAGTAGTCTCGGTTGCGGTCCGAACATGAGGAAAAAAAGGGTTTTGTTTATTCAGGCAAAGCAGTTGGAGAAAAGCCTTTCCATTACACCTGTTTTGTTCCTTCACTGCTAATGCCAGAACCAAGAAATAACTGGGGAGATATCATTCGCAGCTTATCCTGTTGAGCCCTGGGCCATTTGTTTCAGGTTGGAATAATTTTAATGTAACACAAAACACCAGAGTAGCTGAGTTTTAGTCAAATAAAAACGAGTGATGATCAGAAACAGCAAAGGTAAAACAAAATTGGTAATCTACAGAAGAGGATTAGAGCCACTGGAGAAAAAAAATTAAGGTCCAATATAGTTTTTTAAATTATTATTCTGAGAAAAAAAATCAGAATTCAGACTTTTTTCTCAGAATTCTGTGTTATTATTCTGTCATTATTCTGACTTTAATCTCAGAATTCTGATTTTTTTTTTCTCAGAATTCGGACTTTAATCTCAGAATTCAGACTTCTTTCTCAGAATTCAGACTTTAATCTCAGAATTGGGACTTTTTTCTCATCATCATCATCGTAATAATAATAATAATAATAATAATAATAATAATAATAATGATCTAAAAATATTGAACTTTTTTTTTTCCAGTTTTTTTTCCTCTTCCATAGTAATCATTGCATCATAATGCAACCTTAATTTTTGCTCTTAGTCTCATTCACTGATTTTTAGCCGTAGAGAAATAATCCTTATACTATTGGATCTGTTTAGTTTTAGCTTAGCGCTGCAAAATTGGTCTCACTGGTCTGTTATTTTAATAAATTATTCATGACTTACGCTGGTCTCATGACCGTTAGCTTGGTTTAGATATCTGACCATTTAAATGCTTTTTTTGGATTGTTTTCTGCTGTCCAACAATGCCTATATCACTACAAGCGTCATCTAGCATCACCGTGGCAACAGATGGAACTGTGACTGCCCTCAGTACCTTAAGAGGCTACGCATTTTCGTGTTTTTTCCAGATCCAGATACATGAACGAAGCAAACATTTTGAGATTTAAAGTGTAAAACCAGGCCAGAAAGTAAGGTCAAAGAATGATGTAGCGGAGTTTTATTCTTATAAGATCAGAATCAGCAAATGTAAGACAAAATCTGTAAGTCATTGCGATATTATGCAACTTTTATTTTTGCTCTTCTTTTTCTCATTTGCTGATTTTTTGCAGTAGAGAAATAATCCTTGTACCGTTGGATCTGCTGAGTGTTAGCTTAGCGCTGCAAAGTTTGTCTCATTGGTCTGTTTTTTATTTATTTATTTCATTTTTTTAATGTTTTTTTTTTTTTTATTGGTCTGTTATTTGAATAATTTATTCAAAATATTCTTTCTAATTATGTGAATGTATAAAATGTATATATCACTATAAACGTCAGGTAGCATCGCCATGGCAACAGATGGAAGTGTGACTGCCCTCAGTACCTTAAGAGGCTACTCATCTTCATCTTCATCCTTTTTCCAGATCCAGATACATGAACGAAGCAAACATTTAGGGATTTAAAGTCTAAAACCATGCCAGAAAATTAGGTCAAAGAACAATTTAGCTGAGTTTTATTCTTATAAAATCAAGTTAAGATCAGAAACAGCAAATGTAAGACAAAATTTGTAAGTCATTGTGACATTATGCAACCTTTATTGTTGCTCCTCTTTTTCTCACTCGCTTATTTTTAGCGGTAGAGAAACAATCCTTGTACCATTGGATCTGCTTAGTGTTAGCTTAGCGCTGCAAAGTTTGTCTCATTGGTCTGTTATTTATTTATTTTGTTTTATTTATTTTTTTAATGTTTTTTTTTTTTTTTATTGGTCTGTTATTTGAATAATTTATTCATAATATTCTTTCTAATTATGTGAATGTATAAAATGTATACATCACTATAAACGTCTTGTAGCATTACCATGGCAATAGATGGAAGTGTGACTTTCCTCAGTACCTTAAGAGGCTACTCATCTTCATCTTCATCCTTTTTCCAGATCCAGATACATGAACGAAGCAAACATTTAGGGATTTAAAGTGTAAAACCATGCCAGAAAGTGAGGTCAAACTAAGTAGATAATGAGGCCTCCAGATGGGCAGACACATCTCTGGCCTTGTGGAGTTACTCAACATAAAGTTAGCCAAGGATGATGATGATGATGGTGGTTCTTTTTTTGTTTATAGCAGCTGTTTCGCTCAGGACATCTGTGTGCGGCTCAAACAGCGTTGGCATGTGCAGCACTGGTAATGAATAGAACAGCGAGATGGCTTCTGATGCCACCGCCTAATGAATCCTGACAGTGGTGGTAGAACCCACCCAGCCGTACACTTCCCTGATGAAAAATTATCTTGCTAATGTTCTACCTATTTTCCCCTTCATCATCATTATTGATGGTGATGGAGGCTGTTGTTTCTCCCTGCGAGTCGTGCTGGGAGAAACAACAGCCGGGAAATTCTTCTAGCTAAATTTTGCATGTTTTTTTTTTTTTTTAATGTCCGGCCTGTGGAAAGGACATCAAAGCTCCATTCTTAGGTGAGAAAAAAAGAGCATGTCTGAGAGGCTGTCGTTCAATTATTCAGATAAGTCTTGAAACTTCAAATTTAACAATACGGCTTATGATATCTGACTAAAACCAAGTACGCTGATGCAGAAGAGTAAACGGCGTCTGCAGAAACATCTCAGCGATGTCAGTGGAGAGTTCATGCCGGAGTAGAAGCTGAACGCCGCTTAAATAATGAGCATGGGTTTCAGTCGGCTCGCTTCTGTTTTATTATTTGCCAGCGCTTATTTGCCAAGACAATGTGGCAAACAAGGCCAAAACTGCACTAAAAGTCAAACTAGAAAGCTTTGAGAAGATGGCTATGGATATGAGAGTTGACAATATAAACAATCTCAGCAGCAGGACGGTTGTCTTTAGTAAATATTAACTCTTTAGGGCTTTTTTATTGTATTTTATGTTTGATATCAAGATATCAAAAAGCTGCATCTTGGAGGTAGTTAGAAATAAAGTCATACTGTAAATGAGTAAAATATTGAGTAATGTAAAGAGGAGTTGATAATATTTATTTTGTTGTTGTTTTTTGTTGTGTTTTTTTTTCTCTTGTTTGTGTTTAATAGGTCTGTAGGTTTGTTGTATTTTTTTTTTGTATTGTGTCTATGTGGCTCCTTATGTCTAATTACATGTTTATGTAAATGCATAATTAAAAAAAAAATAAATACATAAAAATATACATATATATATATATATATATATATATATATATATATATATATATATATATATATATATATACGAGGGCTGTTCAATAAGTTCATGGCCTCACCCAGAAATACTGGTTGTTATAATACAGGATGTTACATTCTTTCGTGATGGCATAGTGATGCTTGAACATCGATGGACCAAGTGCATTGCTGTAAATGGAGATTATGTTGAAAAATAAAATATAAACTAGAAGCACTCGGAGAGCGCAGACCTCCGCCAAGGCTGATCAGTGGCCCCCCCGTGGGCCCCCCCACCCCCGATCACCACCAAAATTTAATCATTTCTTCCTCATCCCATTTCCAACAAACCCTGAAAATTTCATCCAAATCTGTCCATAACTTTTTGAGTTATGTTGCACACTAACGGACAGACAAACAAACAGACAGACAAACAAACAAACAAACAAACCCTGGCAAAAACATAACCTCCTTGGCGGAGGTAATAATTATCATTATCAGTCTGTGTTGTTCTGTTCTGGGTGAGGCCATGAACTTATTGAACGGCCCTCGTGTATATATACATATATATATATATATATATATAGAGAGAGAGAGAGAGAGAGAGAGAGAAATCAAAAATATTGAGTATGATCCAAAGTTTATGATGTGATATTGTGATGTCACATAGTGGCGGCCATATTGGATTGTGTTAGGTTTAGTGAAATTTAATTTTGACCATATTTACATGGAAGTTTTCTTTGTGTTTTTTTTTTTTTAATCTTATCCTTAAAATAAATGAACTTAAACATTAGTAGAAAGTAAAATGCAGTAAGTTTTAGTAGCTTTTTAGCCAATCTGTCCTTATCTATATAAAAAACTAAATAAACTTTACTTACTAAACCAGCTCAGGAACACGCCTTTAAACTGGATTTTCTTCTACAGGGGCACATGTCCACCATCTATTGGTGGGAGGTGGTAACACGATTTGGAAACTCGAGCTGGAGCTATGGTCTGTTTCATTCAGTTACGATGGATGTCACAATATTGCAACTTTGGTGCTAAAATCACTGATATTTTGCTGTTTTAAATATGCCATAATGGTTTATCAGCAGCAGTGGTTGTAGTCCATACTGAAAATATGTCCAGACTTAGAGCCGATTACCTAAAATGTTCAGTTGTTGGTTGAACGGGACAGAGCAGCACAGCCAACAACCTGGAGGGGGCGGGGCCTGAAGTGGCTAATGTGCATTTAAAGGGCCAGCGCTCCAAACTACCTTTCTGGTGTCATTACTCAGAAATAGGGTTGAAGATGGACCTGTGGAGTTGAATGAATGAAGAATTCAGACCCAAGCAGAGCATTTACAGTTCATGTAGACCACAGGGAAATGTTGGAAAATGAAGAATTCCATTTAAAAAAGCAACATATCACTCCTTTAAAGGAAAACCTTTCAGAGTCATTTCAAAGTTAAGTCTTGACCTTATATGTGCGAAGGTTGTCACGCAACTAATTACAAATGTCACAAATTAAGCAGGAATTAAAACAGGTTGTAGAAATCCACTCGATTTTTGCCCAAATTAATATAATTTTGCAACACCTGGAGGGTTCAAATTTAAACTTTATGAACTATTAGGGTCCAAATACACAAATAAACGAACCAAAGACTAATAAAAGTGGGTTTAGATAAATATGAGCCCTTTAAAGATAACACACTAAGGAGTATTTCTATGAGTGAACTATAAAGGGTTGAAGGAAAATATTTCAGAACCTGATGCACTTCAGGTAAAAAAGAACGAAAATCCAAAAAGGGACCCAAGGAAGTTTAACACGGTCTAAATTGGACCCTAGCATGATTAGAACTGGATCAAAATACATCACTGTAAATGGATCCAAATAAAGACAAAAGTCCATGTGCTCTACTCTTAAATGCTCAGGCTTTTCTTTAAAAATCTGCGGTGCCCACACATTACATGTGACGGCTAAAATGTCACACTGTGTCTGGAAAAACTGGGTTATTTAAAGAACATTCAGCGCCGGTTGAAAAGCTACATAGAGATTTTTTTTGTGTTTAATGAGGATTTCCGACAGGGCCGGTGATGAAGTGCTACTCCACAGCTGCGAGCTAACAAAGTGCGTTATGAAATATGGATTCATACCTGTGAGGTATTCTGGGTCGGGCACGGGGTCCGACAGCTCCTCGTGGCACTGAACCTCGGTTGGCACCGACGCCACCACCATGCCATCTGGGAGCTGCTGCTCGATGCCTCGGGCAAAGTTCTTCTGCCTGGTGTGGAAAGAGATAAAGGGAGGTCCTGTTTAGAGGAAAAAATGACAGCAAAGAGATACAGGTAGGGGGGAAAAACAGGAGATAAAAAGGAAAAAATGGATGCAGTTTCATAGGTTTTATGAATATGTGACTATTAGAAAAAGAACAGGAGATGGTTTTAACCCTTAAAGGCCCAGAATTACTGTTGAATCCACTTCCAAATGACTTTTTTTTACCTCCACCTAGGAACAGTGGAGGTTATGTTTTCATCGGGTTTGTCTGTTTGTTTGTTTGTCTGTTAGCAAGATAACTCAAAAAGTTATGGACGGATTTGGATTAAATTTTCAGGAAATGTTTATACTGGCACAAGGAACAAATGATGAAATTTTGGTGGTGATGGGGGGGGGGGGGGGGGGGTCTGCCTTGGCGGAGGTCTGTGCTCTCCGAGTGCTGTTCTAGTGTTTGGTATCTTTTTTTTCAGCACAACTTCATCTATCTCATCTGCCTATTATTTTTTCACTTTAACCTACTACATCAACCGAAAAGGCCAAAAAACACACAAAAACTGTAAAATCTGATTTGAAAAATGTATATAATTTATTGCATTAATAACACAAAGATGCTTAAGGAACCTTTTCAAAGACTTGAAAAGTGAATATTGGTTCCAAATATTAGGTATATAAAATCAAAATTGTAATAAATTAAAACTATACTCAAATATTTGACATAAAACAATATCTATACATAGGCGTTTTCTCTGGTTTTCTCGCCTAAATTTTGGTGGTGATTTGTTTATTTCTAAACTAATATTATTCTCTACATTTGGCATTTTTCAATGTAAATCATGTATTTTCCTATATTCAATTCACTGATGTCCATTAAAGCTCTGAGTAAATTCAAAGGTTATTATATCAAAACAGAGAAAAACTGACTTTAAAGGAAAATATATCATTAACAAGCATCTAAATCTACTGTCATTGATCCAACTCCGTGGGTTTTACTGGTGAATCAATGGCGTAGCGACCTGAAGCTAAAGACCACTGATGCCATTGACACCATTGATGTGGCTACGCTCCAGCCAACATGAAAACAAACCCAGTACTGACTTCATGTGTTTTTTGCCGCTAATGGTGTCCATATAGAAGTGGGTTAACCCGGAAAGACCCAGAGCTCCTTTTGTGGCAGTTCCCAAAACTTTTTTTTTTCTCTTTTTAACCTTTCTTAAGTGATTTAACAACATTTATAATAATATTATTATTCTCTGTATTTTGCATTTTTTTCAGTGTAAATCAGGTATTTTCCTATATATAATTCACTGATCATGTATATGTTCATTAAAGCTCAGAGTAAAGTTGAGGGTTATTATATCAGAAACAGAAAACTGAGGAAAAACTGACTTTTAAAGCAAAATATATCATTAAAAAAGCATCTCTATCCACTGTCATTGATCCAACTCCATGGGTTTTACTGGTGAATCAACGTTGTAGAAGATGACAGTGTTTCCACGGTAACTACGGAGCCTCTGAACGTCCAAATGTGTCGTATCTGATGACCATGAAAAGATGACAAACTGTATTTTTCACCAATTATTTCAATAGATTTCTTCAATTTTGTTAATTTTGTGGCTTATTTTGTTCTTGTTGCTGATTTTTTTTTTTTTTATTGATTACTTTGGCTGTTTTTGTTTATTTAATTTTTAAAAATTATTTCCATTTAGTTAATTCTTTGCTCATTTACTATTTTGTAATTTTTTTATTACTTTTTGTTGATTTTATCTATTTTTTCAACATAAAACCAGTCGTCCACAGTCCAACTCCATGGGTTTTACTGGTGAGTCAATGTTGTAGAAGATGACGGTGTTTCCATGGTAACTACGGAGCCTCTGAACGTCCAAATGGGTCATATCTGATGACCATGAAAAGATGACAGACTGTATTTTACATCAATTATTTTAATAGATTTCTTCAATTTTGTTAAGTTTGTGGCTTATTTTGTTCTTGTTGCTGATTTTTTTTTTTTTTTTTTTTTTTTTTTTTTTCATTTTATTGATTACTTTGGCTGTTTTTGTTTATTTATTTATTTATTTTTTAAATTTCCATTTAGTTAATTCTTCGCTCATTTACTATTTTGTAATTTTTTTAATTACTTTTTGTCGATTTTATTTATTTTTTCAACATAAAACCAGTCGTCTACAGTTCAACTCCATGGGTTTTACTGGTGAATCAATGTTGTAGAAGATGACGGTGTTTCCACGGTGACTACGGAGCCTCTGAACGTCCAAATGGGTCATATATGATGACCATGAAAAGACGACAAACTGTATTTTACACCAATTATTTACATGTATTGATAGGATTAACGGCTCAACAGGTATTAAACACCTTACATCAGTAGACGGTTCTGATCGAAAGTGGAGGTTTTCAGTTTTATAAATAATCCAAATAAACAAACACATATAGTTTCTGCTGAACCTATGAATCATTTCCAAATGACAAGCTTCATTAAAAGTTACGTTGATGACAAAAGAAAACAAAGCGAGGAGGGATGACATTCCACAAGAGGGAAATAAATGAGTGTGTGTGTGCGTGTGTGTGTGTGTGTGTGTGTGTGTGTGTTGGTGGTGAATTGTAAAGTGATATTTTCTGGCAGATCATTAAGGGAAAATCAATATGAGGTAACAATTATGCAGGACTCTATGTATCGTAGAGACAAAGTCGCACATTACACACGTCATTTTTCATTATGTTGATTATTCTGCTGCGACGTGACTCATCTCCGGTCTGAGAGCTGATGTCCTCATTTGTCTGTTGCTGTGAGTGACTCTCAGCTGAACTCGCTCATTTCGTTCACTCCATCATTCTTTGTCTCAATGCCAGTTAGGTTCACAACAAGGTTCCACAACGGAATGACTTCAATAAATCACTAACTTAAGTCATTCAGGTGTCTCGGGACAAAGCTGATGAGAACATATCTTTATTTTAGACCTGCAGGGACCCACAGCTCTGTCATGGTTTGGACTACGGATCCATTATTTTAACCCAGTGCATTAGAAAAGTCCTGTTTAATTAAAGACTGTCATTTAATATCCATATGTTTAGTCTGTCACTTTTTTTTTTTTTTGTTTAGCTCTGTTTGTGATGAATCTGTTGTGTTTTCAAGGCCCAAAAACTGCTTGAATTTTAGTTTAAGTGCTTGCAACTACAACTCTGTGATGTGATTTATTTATTTATTTATTTATTTAACATTAATTCAAGCCAAAGCTACTTACAGAGGTGATACATTTTGAAAAAAAAAAATTATGTTAAAAAAGAAAATTCCATCTATGGTGTTCTCAGGTTGACTCCAGGTACATTTATGTCTTAATCTTTGTCTCGCTGCGAGTATGTCAGAAGAATGTCAAGTGGTTTCTCTTTTTTTTTTTTGGATAAAACTTTGTGTTCTCCTATAATTTCTAAACTTTTTTCTATTATGAAACATAATTTTAGATGTTTATAGTATAATATATGTACATCATTGTGAGAAAAAGTGACAAATATAATCCTGAGTTTATGTATTCCTGTAGATATGTATTTAACCCCAGCGATAAGGTGAAAATGACCCTTAAAAGTGCTTGAATTTGACCTTAAAAAAATGTGTATGAACCCTGTCTTAATGGTAATCCAAGTTAAATGCATGACAAGTTTAAGATTTCACTGTTGCTTCTACATCTACATCTAAACTGAAGAGTCCCTTTGAAAGTATGGTATCGAAGGGCAACTTTTACATAATAAATGGGAAATTAATGGTATAATTCTTGACTGGAATTCACTCATTAAACATTGATAACATTTTCCTTAAGACAAACCATATACAGTCTCACAGTAACATTCTCTCTCAATCCTCTAGCAGTGTGTTTTGATGTATTTTCCTGTACAGACACTGCCTTCTGCTTACATTTTCCATTTCCTCTCATTTTGCTTTGTTTAAAATACTTCTAGGTGTTGATGTACGTTCAGTGAGTTTGTGCCTTGAGCAAATGACAAGCATGGGAAAAACAATTTATTCTTTATCTTACAAAGACTTAAGGCATCTTATAATGATGTGATGAGATTATAATTGAGAAGACATAGATGGTTTAGTGCAAGCGAAATGTTTATAGCAGCAACAGTCAATATTTAAGAAAGCAAATGTAGAAACGTATCTGCTTAATGACTCTGAAAATTACATTAACATGCGCTCAGCAAATATAAGGTTCGGTGATGGATGATATGATACCAGTCCAACCTGTGGAGACACTCTGCTACTGTTGTCTTTGTTATGATGCGTATTTATATGTTTCTGGATTGGTTTTCTAGTATTTAATGTAGAATGTCTTTTATGTTTTCACCTGGACATTGAGTGAATGAAAAAATGGATGGATGGATGGATGGATGGATGGATGGACAGTGAGTAGGAAAGAAGGAAGGAAAGTAGTGGGTAGGTAGGTGGGTAGGAAAAAAGAAAGGGAGGGAGGAAGTAGTTAGGTAAGGAGGTGTGTAGATGGGGAGGATGGACGGAAAGAAGGACAGTAGTTAGGTAGGAAAAAAGGAAAGAACGGAAGAAGGAAGGACCAAAGGTAGGTAGGAGAAGAGGTGGATGGGTGGGTAGGTAGGTAGATGGAAAGGAAGGAAAGAAAGAAGGAAGGAAGGACAGTAGGAAGGAAGGAAGGACGGACGGACGGAAGGAAGGAAGTACTATAGGTAAGTAGGTAGGTAGATAGGATAAGAGGGAGGGATGGAGGAGTTAGGTACATAGGTAGATAGATGTGGAGGGAGGAAGGAAGGAAGGAAGGAGAGTAGGTAGGTAGGAAAAAAAGGACAGTAGGTAGGAAAAAAGGAACGAAGGGAAGGACAGACAAAAGGTAGTAAGGAGAGGAGGTAGATAGGTAGGAAAAAAAGGAAGGAAGGAGGGACAGTAGGTACGTAGGAAAAAAGGAAGGAAGGGAAGAAGGACGGACAAAAGGTAGGTAGGTAGGAGAAGAAGTGGGTAGGTAGGTAGGTAGGTAGGTAGGTAGGTAGGTAGATGGAAAGGAAGGAAGGAAGGAAGGAAGGAAGGAATGACAGTAGGTAGGTAGGAAGGTAGACAGATGGAAAGGAAGGAAGGAAGGAAGGAAGTGGTTGGGTAGATATATAGGAAGGAAGGAGGTTAAACAGGATATTCCACAACTTTGTAATTTTTAAATAATTTACCATTTACACGTTTTATTACTTGATGTATTTCTTTCACTAAAGCCGCTCGCTCTCCCATTCATTCTGCTGCTCACTCGACCGCCGTCACTGGAGGCTGAGGGTGAACCGTCTTCACCAACTAAACAACAAACAACAAATATCCAACCGTTTACCTTTAAATGTGCCACATGCGTATCAGTAAATGGGTGTGTTTCAAAGCCACCTTGTCCATTATCTCCAGACTAATGTTCAGTAAATGCCTCAGACTGAACCCAGTCCAGCTCAGATGGTAGGCGCCTTTTGTTTCATGGAATAATCATCATGTGGGGAGGAAATAATTGCAGTCTTTGAGCGTGTTTCTTTTATCTGTGTGCGTTTGTTCATCCATCCACAGATTCCTGGCTCCGATTCACAGCTGTTCACCTTTTTGTAGCCTTATAAATAAGCTTGATGAAGACGTCTGTTTCTACAAATATCCGTTGGAGTGCCTCCTCGTGTTTCTTGCTCTGTCAGTCTCCTCTTCATTGCGAGTGTGATGAATTGCAGATTGGAATGACATCAGGAACTAGCGCCAAAAGGCCTGGGTGGCAGTAAACTGGAATCGTGCTTGAAAATAGTATCATTAGCACCAACATGGCTGGTCTGTTCTGTTGCGAAGCGAACCGATGGGACCAGGAGCTACATTTTCTGTCAGAGTCTTTGCCATCTCTGGATTAATGGCTCATTTTCCACTGTTTATTTAGCTCGCAAGTGTCTTATTACCCCTACGAACTGACTATATTTCCTGTCTGACAGAAGTTATTAAAGCGAGGAGATTTCATCTAGAGCATGGGTGTCAAACTCAATTTAGTTCAGGGGCCACGTTCAGCCAAATTTGGTCTGAAGTGGGCCAGACCAGTAAGACAATAAACTTTTGACATCACTGATTGTTAATATCTTCGGTGTAATTTTTGCATTTCACAGATTCCTCCTATACGTATTGGACCCTTTGGTGGGCCAATTTTGGCCCACGGGCCTTATGTTGACCCCCCCGTACTAGAGTGACAACCACCACAACCAAAGAAATCCTCGTATATATTGATGTACTTGGTGAATAAAGCTGGTTCTGTTTCTGATCTGGCTGAATATAATCAGCTACTGGTATCTAGAGCTGTCAATCATATATTTAAGTACCATACCAGGCTGTGATTGGACCAAAATTGACCCCATATGGTAGATGGCCTATGAAGTCAAACACAGACAAGAAGTCGAAGTTAGGTAGGTAGGTAGGTAGGTAGGTAGGTTGATTGCTAGGTGGGTAGGTAGGTATGTTGATTGGTTGGTGGGTTGGTAGGTATGCAGGTAGGTGGGTTGGGTATTGGGTTGGTAGGTAGTTACATTGGTTGGTAGGTGGGTAGGTAGGTGAGTTGGTAGGTGGGTTGGTAGGTAGTTAGGATGGTTGGTTGGTAGATGAATGGGTAGGTGGGTTGGTTGGTTGGTGGGTAGGCAGGTAGGTAGGTAGGTTGCCAGGTAGGTAGGTAGGTAGGTTGGTATGTAGGTACGTTGGCAGGTGGGTCAGTATGTAGGTAGGTTGGTTGGTGGGTCGGTATGTAGGTAGGTTGGCTGGTGGGTCGGTATGTAGGTAGGTGGATCAGTATGTAGGTAGGTTGGTTGGTGGGTCATTATGTAGGTAGGTTGGTATGTAGGTAGGTAGGTAGGTTGGTGGGTCGGTATATAGGTAGGTAGGTTGGCAGATAGGTAGGTTGGTTGGTAGGTAGGTTGGTAAGTAGGTAGGTTGGTTGGTGGGTCGCTATGTAGGTAGATTGGTATGTAGGTAGGTTGGTGGATCAGTATGTAGGTAGGTGGGTCGGCAGGTAGGTAGGTTGGTAGGTGGGTTGGTATGTAGGTAGGTTGGTCGGTATGTTGGTAGGTACGTGGGTTGGCAGGTAGGTAGGTTGGTAGGTGGGTCGGTATGTAGGTACGTAGGTTGGTAGGTAGGTTGGTATGTGGGTCGGTATGTAGGTTGGTATGTGGGTTGGTTAGTAGGTAGGTTGGTTGGTAGGTGGGTCGGTATGTAGGTTGGCTAGTAGGTAGGTTGGTTGGTAGGTGGGTCGGTATGTAGGTTGGTTAGTAGCTAGGTCGGTTGGTAGGTGGGTCGGTATGTAGGTAGGTAGGTTGGTCGGTCGTATGTAGGTAAGTTGGGAGGTAGGCAGGTAGGTAGGTAGGTTAGTTATTTGCTAGATCGGTGGGTAGGTAGGTTGGTAGATAGACAGGAAAATTGTTGTTCCAGTCTGTACAGCCATGAGAATACAGCACATCAGTTCCAAACGTATAACAGAATAAACCCACCAACAGCAATTCCACAACCCTACACTTAGAAACTATATTTTACAAAGTCTTGCTAAAAACTATGGCCGTTTCTTTGACACCCCTGCACTAAAACAAAGAGGGAACTGTCACTATTTACAGGTTATGTTAATAATTTACTGGTCTGACCCATTTTAGATCAAACTGGTCTGAATGTGGCCCCTGAGCTAAACTGACTCTGACACCCCTAATATCCACTGAACGTAAACACAGTCTGATTCATGCAGCGTTCATGGCCTGAGCCGTGGAAATAAAGCGGGGACACAAATATTTACAAATTGCAAACTGTTGCCGTCGGGAAAGTCACAGCTTGAGAACAACCAAAGCTACAGGCTGGAGTTGAAACAGCGGCGTGACAGTCGCACAAAACACCACACTTGAGATAACAGCGAGCCGTGGGCGGGGCCAAAGGGCTTTTCATTACATTGTGCGTTGGTTGTGCGATGTGAACTTGTCATTTTGTTCATTTGGAGCGTGTTCGGTAATGACGGTGGCGTGCGGATCCCGGGTCAGCTGGATGTTTATTATCTGAAGGCAGCCACTCCCCCTCGTGTCTGTGTTGTCGGTGTCTAATGGCAGAAGGTACAGTGGGAGATTAGCTCCGCTGTGAACTCCGATCGCAGATAAATACGTCTGTGAAGTGAGCATGTCTGCTCCGGTGGTGATAAGTTCAATACTACGTTAATAGGTTTCTGTTCTGGAGTCAGCATTTACGTCTTATCCATTGAATGTACATAAACACATCCTCCTGCTATGATTTATTTATTTATTTATTTAACCCTTAAAGATCCAGAGCTACTTTTGCGTCAGTTCCCAAATGATTTTTTCCTCTCTATTTAAACTTTAAGTGATTTATCATCATTTATTGCAATATTTTTCTGTGTATTTTTCATTTTTTTCTAAGGAAAATCTGGTATTTTCTCATATTTAATTCACTGATCATGTAGATGTTTATAAACGCTCAGATTAAAGTTGAGGGTTATTCTTTCAAAAACAGAGAAAAGTGAAGATAAAGTGACGTTTTTCGCAAAAATATCAATAACTGAACATAAAATCAGGTGTCTCCATCCACTGTCATTGATCCAACTTTATGGGTTTTACTGAATAATCAATGTTGTAGAAGATGACGGTGTTTCCACGGCAACTACAGAGCCTGTGAATGTCCAAATGGGTCTTATCTGATGACCATGAAAAGATGACAAACTTTATTTAACACCATTTATTTCAACACATTTCTTCAATTTTGTTCAGTTTGTGGCTTGTTTTGATCATGTTACTGATTTTTTTTTTTTTTTTTTCATTTTATTGATTACTTTGGTTGTTTTTGTTAAGCATTTTTGTGTTATTTATGCAATAATTACACACATTTTTCAAATCGGATTATATATTTTTATGTGTTTCTTTTCTTCTTGTGTTGACATGGTAGGTTAAAGTGAAAAAAATAATAGGCAGATGAGATAGATGAGGTTGTGCTGAAAAAAAAGATGCCAAACATGGGTAAAGCGAATATTTCTTTATATAGTATATAAAGGCAAAATCAGAAGTACTCAAAAACAGCCAAATAGGGTTAATATCCATGTGCACTGGATTCATTTTGGAGCCTCTTGTTGAGTGCGCTGCAGCAAAACAGATTTTATTCTTCGCTTTCTATTTTTTGGAAAGAAATCATTCACATCTGCTGCTTTTATTTATACAAACTATAATTGTACATCAAACTGTTCCCTTACACTCTTATGATCTGTTCTCTTAGAGGTATTATATGGATCTAATGTGGATATGTGCTAATAATCTAGGATTAGTGACTAGTTTAGTTGATTCAAGTGTGTTTATCTGATTAGACTGAACAGCTGTGGGATGGAGGGGATATTAGATGATTAGTGTAATATTAAGGTGCAATAATAAGGAACAGATTGTCTGAACCAAGGATGAGGTGGGGATGTTTTATTTATAACTAATCAGAAATATACATGGATATTCAGTTATTTTTATTTTCTAATTCTTTTGTAAATGTTTTATTGTCCATATTGCAGATTTAATTGTGCAATATTTACTTAATTGTGGAATATTTATACCTGATCACTTTTTTTTAGTGCTAGCGTTATTTTCTATTTCTTAAAGATCATCATCAGCTGAAATCATATCATTTCCACATAGATTTAAAAGGCAAATCTAAGAATATTTGGATATTTTTTCCTTCTCCTCAAATACTTACTTTAAAATAAGTTTTGCTCTCGCTCACGTAGTTATTTAATAGTTGTCTGATTTAATAAATGCTTTTTATTTGAGTGCTTCAGTCCTTGTCAGGTGGGAAAAAGAGATCAATATCAAATTATGAAATGAAAATATACTTATTATGACATATTTTATGTTAGTGTGAAGTTTTTCTCATTTTACAAGATAAGTTATGTTTTAATAATATATTCTCCTGTTACAGCTACTTACTTTTCTGTAGTTAGAGATGAATTCACTTATTATTATTATTATTATTATTATTATTATTATTATTATTATTATTATGTTTTATTGCTGGTCAGTTTAGTCATAGTAGTGGTTGTTCTCCAGTATTATTAATGTACATACTGTGCAACCATCTTAGAACATCTTTAGATTTTTTTTTATTTTTTTTTTTTAGCAAAAGTATTGATGATGTAAGGTTTTGAAATGACTTTGTCAGCAAATATATCAATAACCGAACATAAAATCAACTGTCTCCATCCATTGCCTTGATCCAACTCAATGGGTTTTACTGGTGAACCAATGTTGCAGAAGATGATGGTGTTTCCATGGTAACTACGGAGCCCCTGAACATCCAAATGGGTCATATCTGATGACCATGAAAAGATGAATAACTGTATTTACACCAATTATTTGCATGGACTGATAGAATTAGTGGATCAATGGTTATTTAACAGTTTAGATCAGTAGCTGTTTGGGTCTTCATGGGTTAAATCAGGGGTGTTAAACTCATTTTCGTTCAGGGGCCACATTAAGCTAAATTTGATCTGAAGTGGGCCGGACCAGTGAAATAATAACATAATAATATATAAATAATGTCAACTCCAAACTTTCTTCTGTGTTTTAGAGGAAAAAAAGTCAAATTATGTGATGAAAATGTTTAAATCTACCAACTATCCTTTAAAAAAATGTGAATAACATGAACAAACTGAAATTACTTAAGAAAATTGAGTGCAGTTTTAACAATATTGTCTCAGTTTATCATTTAAACGTGTAAATTACAACTTACAGATCACAGTGGATCAGCAAATACAAAAAACATTTAATAAGAGGCAGAGTATTGTTAAAATTACACTTCAGACATTTCAAAATGTTTATATTTGTTGAGGTTTTTCATGTTTTTGTGAAATGTTAGTTTGTTTTCGTGTAAATACAATAAAATGACATGAAAATTTTTACATTTACAAAGAGAAATATTTAGAGTTGTGAGTATTTATGGGTTATTATGATAGTATTTTACTGATCGGATCCACTTGAGATTGAATTGGTCTGAATGTGGAATCTGGACTAAAAGGATTCGTATCTTCAGTATATTTTTGCATTTCATAAATTCATCCCAGGGGCCGGACTGGACCCTTTGGCGGGCCAGATTTGACCCCTGGGCCACAAGTTTGACACCTGTGGGTTAAACACAGGGTGGCGAAGCAAAACTTACAATATTTTGAGGCAGGGATTGAAAGACAGTGTATGACCAATTAGTTTATTGAAAGTCATGAGAATTTATTTGCCACAAGAAAATGTACATAATAGAAAATGTTTTTATTCTATGTGTCCTCCTTCTTTCTCAATAACTGCCTTCACACGCTTCCTGAAACTTGCTCAAGTGTTGCTCAAATATTCGGGTGACAACTTCTCCCATTCTTCTTTAATAGTATCTTCCAGACTTTCTCGTAATAGTTTTGCTCATAGTCATTCTCTTCTTTCCATTATAAACAGTCTTTATGGACACTCCAACTATTTTTGAAATCTCCTTTGGTGTGACGAGTGCATTCAGCAAATCACACACTCTTTGACGTTTGCTTTCCTGATTACTCATATGGGCAAAAGTTTCTGAAAAGGTATGGATAATAGTGTTAGGTATGATTATGACATCAATATATGTTTGGTTTCAAAACAACTGACGTAGTGCCTGCTGAGAAAAAACAACTAAATGTTCATTGTAAATTTTGCTTCCCCACTCTGTACACAATATTCTGCACACTTACATACATATATTTCTTTAATTATCATATTAATAATATGTTGTCTAGTACATATTGTACAAATTGCTAGTCCAATTGTGTATTAATAGGGTGGTTCAATTTATTTATTTGTTTGTCTGTTTGTTTGTTTATATGATTACAATTTTTATTCCAAATAATCATGATGATATATTCAGACCTATACACACACACATATATCTGTCTGTCTGTCTGTCTATCTATCTGTATAGGATTTTTTTTTTCGTTAAAGTATGCTTTGCAAATGTAAACATTTTAATACTGTAATTTTACTGTTTTCTCTCTAAAACATAGAGGAAAGTTTGGAGTTGACATTGTTCTAGGTTATTATGTAATTATTTTACTGGTTTGCCTAGTGCCTGGATCTAAACTAAAGTTATAAAGGTAATAAGTAAGAGATCAGGACTAAAAACTATAAACTAAGCTGATGAAGGTATTGAGTCGCTACAAAAACAGAACATTTCACTCAATTTCTGCAGAATTAAAATAAATAACTAACACCGAACAATGTTGTCACGTAGAATCCCACCAGTTGCTGCATTTGGTTCTGAATTATTACATTAAAAAACAAGGTTGGTTGGGATTTTATTGACACTGGAGTCAAACATCTGTCAGTTCCCCCTGAAAGCAATTATGCATGATTTTCTGCTGTCAGTTTAACAAAGCACACAAATTGGCAACGTAATGAGTGAATCTCAGTTGTCTCAGCTGAAGACGGCTCCGATTCTTGTTTTTTTTTGTTGTTTTTTTTCCTCCTCTTCTCTCAGATGCATGCTAACTTCCAAATGTTCGCATTCATGGCTGACAATTTTCATTGTTAACGTTGGAGACGTTGACATGTAACATTCAGCAGCCATCTGGTACGAGCGAAATCCGGTAAAGTTTGAAGAACTCCTTTAAAAACTTACATAAGACTCGCTCTCATCATAGAGCCACCTGTTAAATAAATTATTCAAACGTAAAACGTGACAAAACACAAGGACACAGATGATTGATAATGATCCTTCTCCTTTAGTTTTCTCTTTTTCCTCCCCTGACTAAATGACTAAATACCCAATCCTCTTCATCATTCTGCCTCCAACCTATTTCATTTAATATTTTAATTAACTGAGTCAATGAATGGATTCCTCCTGAGGGGGGAATTGGGTACAGTGGGAGGATTTGTGCCAAATGTGGGAGAAAAGAGAAGATGGGATGTTTTGGGTGGAGATGGTGGAGGGGGTGAGAGGGGGTCTGGGGGGAGCGTGGTCTTAATCATTTATCCCAAGCAGCCACCAGAATGAGAACAAAGGGCACTAAAATATTCATTAAAACCTGCTTGGAGCTTGTCGTGTGCGAGAGGAATAGTGAAGAGGAAGAAGGAGGAGGGGGGGGTGGGTGGGGGGGGCAGTGTTGGGAGTAATGAGAGGAGGTTAGCTTTTTAACATCTCATTACTGAAGCCAACTGGTTCCCACGGAGACAGGAAGATAGAGATCCTGACGCCGAGCGCTGTAATGCGAAACCCAGATCGGATCGAGCTCCTGAGACGCCGCCGTGACAGGCAGTGCATCCTGGGAACAGACGGGAGGTTCATCTGCAGCTTTGTTACAACATCATATTCACTCCACTGGACTTCAGTTTAGGATTTGGAGAAGAGATTAGAAACATAGTCCAGTTTCAGAAATGAGGAAAATGACCGGTCTGATGGAAGTGTCCTGTCGAGGCGAGGGTATAGGAAGTGATAAGAGTTTAGGCATTCTGGTTCCGTTATCGATATCAGTTATCGATAGGGTGAGGTAAGGTAAGGTAAGGTAAGGTAAGGTAAGAAAAGAAAAGAAAAGAAAAGAGGTATGGTATGGTAAAATAAGATAACATAAGATAAGATAAGATAAGATAAGATAAGATAAGATAAGATAAATAAGATAAGAAAAGATAAGGTAGGGTAAGGTAAGGTAAAATAAGAAAAGATAAGGTAAGGTAAAAATAAGTTAAGATAAGATAAGGTAAATAAGATAAGAAAAGATAAGGTAAGGTAAAATAAGATAAGAAAAGATAAGGTAAGGTAAGATAAGATAAACAAGATAAGAAAAGGTAAGGTAAGATAAAATAAGATAAGAAAAGAATATATAAGGTAAGGTAAGGTAAAATAAGATAAGACAACAAAAGATAAGGTAAGGTAAAACAAGATAAAATAAAATAAGGTAAGGTAAAAAAAGATAAGATAAACAAGATAAGAAAAGGTAACGTTAGGTAAGATAAAATAAGATAAGAAAAGAATATATAAGGTAAGGTAAGATAAGGTAAAATAAGATAAGACAACAAAAGATAAGGTAAGGTAAAACAAGATAAAATAAAATAAGGTAAGGTAAAATAAGATAAGATAAACAAGATAAGAAAAGGTAAGGTAAGATAAAATAAGATAAGAAAAGAATATATAAGGTAAGGTAAGGTAAGATAAGGTAAAATAAGATAAGACAACAAAAGATAAGGTAAGGTAAAACAAGATAAAATAAAATAAGGTAAGGTAAAATAAGATAAGATAAACAAGATAAGAAAAGGTAAGGTTAGGTAAGATAAAATAAGATAAGAAAAGAATATATAAGGTAAGGTAAGATAAGATAAGACAACAAAAGATAAGGTAAGGTAAAACAAGATAAAATAAAAAAAGGTAAGGTAAAATAAGATAAGATAAAATAGGATAAGGTAAGGTAGAACACGATAAGATAAGGTCTGTCAGAGAGCTAGTACAGAAGGTTAAAAGGCACAATCAGAGTAGAAGTCCAAAATATGACCATTAAAAAAGTATAAAAGTAGTCGACTGATCGATTCTCATTGGATTAGTGGATAAATGACAGTACAAATGGTTTTGTTTGCATTAATGCAAACAACACAAAGCTACTGCTATGGTGGTAATTATGCATTCATCAGTAGAGGTTACCCATCAAATATCAGTTTACAAGTGAGGTAGTTTATTTTCACTGTTGACAGAAGATCAGCTGATTTAATGTACAGAATATGACGGTAGAGCCACAGTGGCCATGGTGAACTGCTGTTACCCTGATCTATTGTTATGTGGGAAAAGCAACAATTATGGTAGTACTCACAAAAGCCGCCTTGAAACAGCTGCTTTTCTGTTGTCTACCTGTCAAAGTAATGTCTCCTGATGATAAACCGCACTGTTTATTATGACTGGAAACCACAGGTGTTGGAGAAGGAAGTCAATGAAGTCTGGAAATTTAATGAACAGCTACATGATAAATGAATTAAATATATGAAAACACCAGATTTATACCAATAAAATACAAAATACTGAGGATAATATTGTAAATAAATGGTGATAAATGCCTTCAGAAAGGTTAGATATAGAGAAAATTCATTTGGGAACTGACAGAAAAGTAGCACTGGGTCTGTATGGGTGAAAGTACTCAATGGACTGAGCACATGTAATTTTCCAGTTTGGGATACATAAAGTACATCCATCCATCCATCTATCGTTCTATCGTTCTATCTATCTATCTATCTATCTATCTATCTATCTATCTATCTATCTATCTATCTATCTATCTATCTATCTATCTATCTATCTATCTATCTATCTATCTATCTATCTATCTATCGTTCTATCTATCTATCGTTCTATTTTTCATTCTATCATTCTTTCTATCATTCTATCCATCATTCTATCGTTCTATCAATCTATCTAGAATGGTTGTGCAATAGTGATACAATCAGTGCAAAGGTGCTATGACTAATTATTCATTGTTCTCTATTTTAATGTGATGAATACCTGATGAAGGAATTATATTTGTTTATGAATCTGACACTGAAAGTAAGGAAGAGGCAGGACTAGATAAGCCTTTGCATCTTTCTGTCTCTTCTCAAACTGTTTATGAGTTGCTTCATGTGTACATTTAGGTTAAATTTACTGCATTTTGTTACTTTTTTCTGTGATTAATGACCATTGATGGGTGCATATGTAATTGACTTCTTGTTTTTTTTTTGTTTTTTTTTTTAAGTTCTTTTTTTTTTTCTTTACTTTAAACTTTGAGAAAAATAAATAAATAAATAAAATGCAAAGTGTTTATAATACACTCACCCGGGTACCAGTAGGTTAAAGGAAAAAGCTTGAAAATAACTTTTTTCCTCCTGATTTAGCTGTTTTATTTGTACTGTATTGATGAGTGCATATGTAATTGACTTCTTGCTTTTATAGTTTTTTTAGTTCTTTTTTTTTTACTTCAAAGTTTGAGACAAAATAAATAAAACATGTAGGATATGTTTCAACAGTCTTATGCATCAGCATGTGCAGTTACACAGATATACTGAGGCCCAAACAGAGCCAATAAGCAGAAATGTTAACCTGTTTAACCCTGACCATATTTTCAAGGGAAAAACGCCTAAAAAGACAAACCCAAAGTAAATGAAGAATTACTTCACAATAATAAGGTTCATATGGATGTTCTTGGTGTCTATGGACATTTAGAGACCTCACAGAATCTATTCCCATTGTCTAAAATATTGTATCTATTACTATGCCTGAGTAAACTGTAACAAACTAAAAGAGAAATTAGATTTTTTTATCCTCGCCTGTTTTTTTTCGGCTGGATTGACAATGATATGCATAAATTAATTTTTCTTGTCGGAGATTTTTAATAGCGTATATTTCACCCCACAAAGATTAAAAATCATGTTTGAACATTAAAGTTTGCACTAAAATACACTTTTGATGTACTTTCATTAACATTAAGGTCTAAACTTTGAGCAAAAGTTGAAAAAAAAACATCCATTGTCCTGATTTATTATATTTTTATAGTAGATGAATATTAATATCATTTTTTTGGCCCGCGGGTGGGCCGATAGGGCTAAGGAGGACGTAAACCAGGCATGTCCAAAGTCCGGCCCGGGGGCCAATCACGGCCCGCGGTCAGATTTTATACGGCCCACAGCTTCGGTTTTATATTATATTATTTATGGCCCGCTTGGACTGTTGATCCGAGTGCATGAATCATAAAAGGTTCAAAATGCAGTTTCTCCTTTCACCTCATGGTGGCAGCACCACTCTAACTCTATCAGGCTCTGTGACTTTGCCGTGAACCATTTTCGCTAATTTCTAACCATGGTGCCTGTAAATAAAAAAAAGGAAAGTTGACAGTGAGGGCCGCCGCTTCCAGGAGAGATGGGAATTACAATTTTTTTTCAATGAAAATCGAGGTGATTGTGTTTGCCTAATTTGTCGAGAGATTGTTGCCTTGTTTAAGGAATTCAATGTAAAGAGACACTAGCAGACAAAACATGCTAACGCATACGACAAGCTAGCAGGGAGTGAGCGTTCTGAAAAAGTGAAGCAAATTCAAGCTGCTTTAAACTCACAACAGTGACTCTTCATGTGAACCTGGGAGTTCAATGAATTCACCACCAAGGCAGGCTACCAAGTTGCCAGGTTAGTTGCCTAGAACTGCTGGTGTTATGTACTTGTAGATGTGACACAAAATATTACTTTCTGAATGATTTTGTGAAAGACAAGAGTAAGAGTCATATGTTTTCATCTTAAACGTTAACAGACTTTACATTACTGAGTAATATATGAGTAATGATTACTCATATAAGTCATGTTTAAAATGAATGTGGGGTTAAGATTTTTGATCAACTTTTTGGAAGTTTAAGATACTCCATACAGTTTGTTCTATGTTATCTGACTCCAGTGTGAAAGGAAGGCAGAATTGTTTATTTATTTATTTATTTTTATTTATTTATTTTTTTAAATTTGTTCACACCTGAGTGGCGTAGATTTGGTTACATTGCCATTAAAAAATATATATATTGTGACAATGAAAATAAAATTATTGTAGAACAGCACATTTAGATGTAATTTTTACTGTTTAAAAAACGTCCGAAGGGACCACTGGCCCCTGGCAATCTCCACATTATCAGATCTGGCCCTCTTTAAAAAAAAGTTTGGACACCCCTGACGTAAACTAATGATTCCAAGGAACTGAGCCGCTGGGAACCAATTCTCTACAAGAACCGGTTCTCGATTCCCATCCCAAGGCGGGGGGTGCTTCCCTTTTTCCGAAAAACATGAGAAGTGTTTCAGTTGTGGTGAGCTTGAAAGCCGAACCGTGCTGTGGGAGGGAATCAAACCGACGGAGGACGTGTGATGGCGATCTCAGGGGACGGCGCTGAAAGGGTTTGGCTGTGCTGCAGACCCAGTCCACACGGCCACTGTGACCATGTCTGTTGGCGTTGGAATGTCTGAGGCGGCCTGGCATCGTCGTGTTGGGCGGTGTGAGTCTGACCACTGGGCACGGGTTCCCTTTACCGCACCCCCCCCCCCCCCCCCCCCCCCTTTGTGCTGCCTCTCCAAACAGCCAAAATAGAACAAACCTTGCAGGGGCCACAGAGCAGATCCATTGTTTTTCTTTCCCGCACAGGCTTTTTTTTCTCCCCTCAATAAATAAAAGATCAGCAGTGAAAACTTTGACTTGGAGGGATCATTTTCAATTTTCTGCTGGTGAGAAGGAGGATTTTACATGAGCTTGCAGCATGAACAGAGCGAGACGCAAGGAGCAAATATATCGACACTTTTACACATGGATCCTGGAAAAAAGGTGAGATGGGGATCCCACCTTTTTGCCACCATTGACCGATTTCCACAGCCGAGCCAAAGGAGTAACAGAGGTCAGACAGGCTGGACTGTTACACAGAGGACCTGTGTTCGGGAATGACGCAGCGCAGTGTATAGTGTGATGTATAACTTGTGCATCGGAAATATCCTGAGCAGAGTTTGTCCGTCTTTGACTGTTCCACAAGTGTTAGCATCTGGGGCGCCGCTACCAATTGTGGACCTCATGGAAGATAAACGTTGTGGGCCCTTGTGCTCTCATTATGGGGGGTTGAACATAGTGTAACAACTGGAGGTATAGGGCTGCATTTCATAAGTGCCGTAACAACCACAACAGGCATGAAAAACCAAAGCAAAACTTAACTTTGAGCGTCCGATTCCCGGCTTCTGTGCCTCTTTTACTCTGGAGCTTAGACGAAATTTTCACAACTTCTAACCTACATCCACTGGCCCCTATGGAAATGCTGGGCGCCATGAATTTGTTGTGTTTACCCCCCCTTAACTGCACCCCAGGTTAGCATGGATAGAGTCCTCTGCCCCAAGTCACAACAGCTAGTAAACAGGTGTCAAACATGCGGCCCGGGGGCCATATCCGGCCCGCCACAGGGTCCAATCCGGCCCTTGGGATGAATTTGTGAAATGCAAAAATTACACTGATGATATTAACAATCCTTTCAGTTCAGGTTCCACATTCAGACCAATTCAACCTCAAGTGGGCAGGATTCAGTGAAATACTATCATAATAACATATAAATAATGACAACTCCAAATGTTTCTCTTTGTAAATGTAAATATTTTCATGTATTTACACTAAAACAAAATATAATTTTGCAAAAAAATGTGAATAACCTGAAATGTCTTAAGAGAAGCAAGTACAACTTTGACAATATTCTGCCTGTTACTCATTGTTTTGTGTGTTTGTAGAGCTACTGTGATCTGTAAGTTATACTGTACATGTACTGAGGCAGAATATTGTTAAAATTACACTTATTTTTTCAGTTTGTTCATGCTATTCATATCTTTTGAAAGGATAGTTTGTAGATGTAAACCTTTTCGTAATGTAAATGAACTTTTTGCGCTCTAGAACATAGAGAAAAGTTTGGAGTTGACATTATTTATGTATTATTATGTTATTATTTTATTGGTTCGGCCCACTTCAGATCAAATTTAGCTGAATCTGACCCCTGAACTAAAATGAGTTTGACACCCCTGAGCTAGTAGATCTCAGCGTCTCCCCAGTTCGACAGCTTTCTGGTTGTGTTGATATTGGCTTTTGAAACCATGAGAGATGTTTGAATGCATTACTTTTATTCAATTGTTTTATTTGGTATTGGTTTGTAGTTCTTATTTGTTGTTGTTGTTTTTAATTGTACAGCTTTTTATGTTCTTAATCTATGCTTGTATTTTATTATTTTATTTAGGTTTTATCTATTCTTCGGTATTTTTATTTATCTATTTTATTTATTTTTATTTTATTTTTTACAGTTGTTCTATGTCTTTTAATCTAGTCTTGTATTTTACTCTGTTATTTTGGTTTTTATTTCTTTTTCTGTACAGCACTTTGGTCCACTGTGGTTGTTTTAAAGTGCTTTACAAATAAAGTTGGATTGGATATGTTTGTTTATTGTACATGGCCCATGCTCATTTTTAAATCTTCCTGGGGTTGGGGTCGCACACGCAATACGTCATCAAAACATCACACCTCAGTTGTGGAACGAGAGGTCTTCCTTTTACATAGCTTTCCAGAATCATGATTCGACTTTTATCATGGTTCTGTTACCACCTTCAGAGGCGTTACAGAGGTGGGACCATATGATCCACCATTTCATTTACACAGATGTCGTTCTGGAATAAAGGTGAAATATTCCTGGAACAGAAGAACTGTGTAAAAGGGGCTTATGTCTGACAAAGGAAAAGAAAGAATTCTTGATAATGGCACTGTAGCAGCTGGAGGAAACACAACATCCAAAAACAGGAGGATGACACTTCTTTCCTTTACGGTGCTTACACCATTGGGTCACCTCAGCGGTTTTCCTGCTGCTCAAACCCCCCCTCATGATTAAACAATATCAAAATGTAACTTTTCCTTTTCATTGTGAGTGAATATGGAGACAGATGCTTTGTGCCACTCCAGAACAGTGGGGAAGAGGCTTTTGAAGAAATGCCAGTGAACATAACTTAAAGGTTTCCTTCCCATGCCTCCCACTCGGCTTCTCTTTCCTGACTCTCAAGGGCAGACGGTGCATCTAATCACAATATGGTAGGATACGGGCCACTTCATTTTACTCACCACTGACGTCTTTCAAAAAGAGTCAGTCAGCAACTGTTGAAAGCTGCGTGTCACAACTTTGCATAACTCTGTGGGAAAAATAAAAAATAAAAAAAAAAAAAATCGATTTTTCTGAAGTTTCAAAGCCGTTTTGGACTAGAGGTCATTTAACTCAGTCGTTTAAGTGCACACTCTTTGGCCCTCAATACTACTGTCTGGTGGGAAGAAAAGGGAGTGGGAGTGATGAAGAGATTCAGTCACTGAGCCCAGTGTTTTGGACGCCATCTCAAACCCTCGGAGATTTCACCAAAGAAGAATCGCATTTGATCCAATAAATCTACTGCATGGCATTTAATTTAAGATGGAGGAGACATTTGGCCCTGCTGTGGTTCTATTTAAAGAGGATCACAGAAATGTAGCACTGCACTTGCAAATGTTAAGGGATTTATGTGCAGTATTGGGAGTAGCATGTTACAAAAGTAATGCATTACAGTAACAGATTTTTTGTTGTAAGACAGTAGTGTAAGGCACTACTAATCAATTTTCAGTAATATTTTACTGAAGCGCTTGCATTACAACACACTTTTCACCCATAATTTAATTGCTCAAATGAAAACAAAACAAAATACAAAAAAACATCAAGACCGCAAGACCTTAAGGCAGGGGTGTCAAACTCATTTTAGTTCAGGGGCCACGTTCACCTCAGTATGATCTCCAGTGGGCCGGACCAGTAAAATGCTAACAGTGAAAAAAGTCAAATTATGTTATGATAATGTTTACATCTACAAAGTTTCCTTAGAAATCTGAATAACATGAACAACTTGAAATGTATTAAGAATAACAAGTGCAATTTTAATAATATTCTGCCTCAGTTTATGAAACATTACATTACAATTACAAATACACAAAACATTTAGTAACAGGTAGAATATTGGTGAAACTGCACTTACTTCTCTTAAGACATTTCAGATTGTTTGTATTTGTTCAGGTTAGTCACATTTTTTGTAAAAGGATAGTTTGTTAATGTAAACATTTTCATGTAATTTTACAAAGAAAATTTGCAGTTGTCATCATTTCTAGGTTCTGATAGTATTTTACCTGTCTGAACCACTGGAGATCTAATTGGTCTGTATATGGTACCTGAATTAAAATGATTTTGACATAACCGATTGTTAATATCTTCAGTGTAATTTTTTCATTTCGCAAATTCATTCTATGGGCCGAATTTGACCCTTTGGTGGGCCGGATTTGGTCCCCGGGCCACATGTTTGACACGTATGCCTTAAGGAATCCAAAATGTGTCTGTGAAGTTTTACTTCCTGTTGGTGTTCAGCCAGTGGGTGAAGACGGCAGAAGACAGTCCATTGTCCACATGGACGTATGCTCATTACTAACCCTAACCCTGCTTTAAGAAGCTAGTTAGCATTAGCACGATCCCTGTGATCAGCAATGACAAGGTAAGCTAACGTTTCTATGACTAGTTAGAATTCTTTATTGATTGTGGATTTATCTACCAGCGTCCTCGGCCCCACCCCCTGTTTGAACATGGAAAATGTTGAAAAAAATGCAAGCGTTCCTGTTGGGATTCAGACATCATAGACTGTAGCGTTACTTACTGAGCTATATGTCCACATGTTTTATTTATTTATTCATTTTACCTTTATTTAACCAGGAAGTCCCACTGAGATTAGGAATCTCTTTTGCAAGGGTACATGTACTTCGGGGCAAAAATTTATGCATCCTAAGGCTCTCCTATCTCATGTATTGGGGGGGGTATTAATATCAGAGTCTGCATGTAACTCAAAAGTAATACAGGAGTTATGTAGCACATTACAATTAAGGTAAGGAATTACTTTTAAAGGAGTCATATTTCTCTAAACCCACTTTTATTAGTCTGTGGTTCATTTATTTGTGTATTTGGACCCTAATAGTTCATACAGTTTGAATTTGAACCCTACAGGTGCTGCAAAGCTATCTTTATATTCATTTAGGCCAAAATCAAGTGGATTTCTACAACCTGTTTTAATTCCTGTAAAATTTGTTACGTCTATAAGTAGTTACATCACGACATTTGCACATATAAGGTCAAGACTTCAGACGAGCACTTCCCCAAGTATGACAAAATTGTTTGCCAGCAGCAGCAGTTGTAGTAAAAACTGAAAATATGTCCAAACTTGGAGTTGATTACCTAAAATGTTCAGTTGTTGGTTGAACGGGACAGAGCAGCACAGCCAACAACCTGGAGGGGGCGGGGCCTGAAGCGGCTAATGCGCATTTAAAGGGCCAGTGCTCCAAACCACCTTTCTGATGTCATTTCTCCAGTGGTTTCCAACCTTTTTTGCCTCATGACCCCATTTTAACATCACAAATTTCTGGTGAGCCCAGACATTCAAAACGGAAACTTTTTTTTTTCATTTTGGGCTAAAATTTACTTTTTTTTGATTATGTAATAGTTTCCTACACTATGTTGCAAATAAACATTAATTTTAGACAACATTTAGTCTATATAATATATATTATTATGGATGGAGGTAGTAAAGCCAGGTGTAGATTATTGCACAAATGGAGAATTTGATTTTCCTTGGTCAGGATATGTCCAGTCAGTCCAGCTTGGATTTACAAGGCTGACATTTAATACCGAACAAACAAGAACTCAAACTATGAATTATGAAAGAGCTGCAGCATCTGAAACTGACCACAATGAACATTTGACAGATAAACAGAAGCACAGTGCTGCAGTTTCAGACTCACAGTTTGTCATGTCTGTTATGGATTGGGATTGTCTCTGTCAACTCACCATATATTTTTTAGTTTTTAGTTTAGTTTTTTTTTTGTTTTTTTTATCAGTTACTAGAAATTCCAGGTGGCCCCACGGTTGAAAAACACTGCATTACTCAGAAATAGGGTTGATGATGGACCTGTGGAGTTGAATTAATGAAGAATTCAGACCCAAGCAGAGCATTTACAGTTTATGGAGACCACAGGGAAATGTTGGAAAATGAAGAATTCCATTAAAAAAAAAAAAAAAAAAAAAAAAAAGAAAAATATCACTCCTTTAAATACCAGTAACAAGAAATCTGCAATGTATTACAGTTTGGAAGTAACTTAGACAACACTGACTGTGTATTACTACATTCTTTTGATAATGTGTGCGGGAATGTGTCCTGGTCCACGGACAGGGACTGCCTCTTCAGCTCACATCCTCTGTATAATAGGAAGTGCACACTCATTAGTGCACCAGCAGCATCATATTAGAGTAATTCAATCAAACTGCATGATGTCTGCAAACTTTAAAAAGCCCACAGAGATGTGAGGAGTGTGTTAAACATGTTGGGTGATTTAGTCTGCATCGAACACACCATTTCTACTATTATTTGGCCTTTGCAAAAGAGAAATTGTGTTACTTTTTTGCAAATCGTCACTGTCAGGCACAAACCTCGTAAGTCCATTTTTGGTGTTTTTCTTATTTTTGACATTCTATTGGTCAGTCTTCATGTTTCAGAAATATTCAACCAGTGAAAAGTGTTGAAAATGGCTTGTGATTAGGCAAGGCAAGGCAGGTTTATTTCTATAGCACATTTCATGTACACGACAATTCAAAGTGCTTTACATAACACATTAAAAGCATTACAGCAGGGAAGTAATACAAAGTATAGGGATGAAAGAAAAAATGAAAAAAACAACAGATAAATAGATAAAACAGATAAAAACTTTAAGCTTAAAAGAAACAGCAGATCTGAACTTCTGAATAAAAACGCTATTGAAATTCAAATAGACTACATCTCTTAACTCCATTCACTTCTTAAAACACATTTTTATGGACTTGCCTTTATGTGATATTGTCTCTTCTTAATGTTTGAATATTTAATTTGACCCTGTTTTGGTTATTCATTTATATTGCCATACAGGATGTTGTTTTATTCCATTCCTTCATTTTTGACAGCATCATGTTTTGTTATTTCTGCCCTCTCTATCTTGATACATTCAAATTTAGTCAGAGTGTCATGTTTTCGCGTTTGCTGTACATATCTCTTATGTTGTGTTGGGTTATTTTCTATGTTTTAGTGCAGTGGTTCTCAACCTTTTTGGGCTCGTGACCCCATTTTAACAACACAACTTTCTGGTGACCCCAGACATTGAAAACGAAGTCTTTTTTGTTGCTAAAATTAATTTGCTTTTGATCGTGTAATAGTCTCTGTCAACTCAACATTTATATTTTATTAGTAAGTTTTTATTTTTATCAATTACTAGAAATTTCAGGCAACCCCATTTGAATTCCCGACTCCAAGGTTGAAAAACACACTGTTTTAGTGTCTTTGCTTGCATCTTGTTTTTTTGTTGTTTTTTTTTGCTTTTTTTCAACTGTGTCATGTGAAATGCACTTTGTAAACTCAGTTTTTAAAGCCACTGTATAAAAAAGTTATTATTATTATTCTTATTTTTATTATTATTATTATTTAGAATATACATTGTTGTTCCAGTTTCCTGAAAATCAACCGTTTTGGACATAAGAGGTTTCCATCAGCGACAAAATGGAAGAAGCCAGACCCAATCTTAAGCCCTCACTTTATAAGCATGTCGAAAAACATTCTACTTTCAGATCATTTTGTAAAACTGAGACCAATACCCTGCTCTAGAGCAAAGCAACACATTGGCTGCCGTCTCTAAACAGCAAGGGTATTTTATTTATTTATATATATATATTTTATAGCAAACTCTATTTCATTCCACTTAAAGCGAGCTATATCCACAACATTTCCATATTAAAGCTGTTTTATGGTTTCCGTGACACATCAGAGCATCCTACAAACCTCTAAAATAAAGCATGGCAGTTGTGAATGTCATTTTTCATTTATTTCTCTTTATTGCTCATGCATTTGATGCTGACCAGCAGTATACTCGCTCTTGCCGGAACATTAAATTTGACATTTTCTTGGGGACAGCTTTAGTACCATGCATCAGCCATTTAGAGCCAGAGGCGGGCTTTTTACGTGGAACAAACACTTTCCACAGTGTTATTGGTGTGAAATAACTCCTGATCTTGACCGGCAGCTCCGCGGACTTCAACCCCCCCCTTTGATGAATCTTTGGTGTTCAGTTGCGGTGCACTGTAAGACCAGATAAGGTGAGTTTACTTAAAAAATCTGAGGTAACCCGTTGCCTTAAAAAATCTAAGTAATGAGTAATGACAACTTGAGTATATTAAACTTCAATGCTTGATTTGAGTGGAATTGCTATTTTAAGTACAACAAACTAAATGCCAAGTTAATTTAACTTCAGATTTGTTGCAGTGTCAATTGCTTTGCATAATCATTAGAAATAGTATCATCAGTTAATTGTACTCAATTCCAAGTTGATTTGAATTAAAATATTTTGCAATATAAATGACTTCATATAATTATTCAACTTTATATATTGTAGCATGGATGGAAGTTTGGCAGGAAGTTAGCTTAATGTAATTTTCCAGTAAAGGAAGTGCTTCTAATAAATAAATAAATGAAACTTTAATTAATAAAGTTGAAAAAAAAAAATCTTTATGTTTTTTTTTTCCAACTTTATTAATCAAAATGTGGTCATACATTCTATAGAATTCCATAGAAAAATATAATTTTTTTTTTTTTCAGACTGAGCATCAACATTTAAACTTATACTGATATCTATCTATCTATCTATCTATCTATCTATCTATCTATCTATCTATCTATCTAGATAGATAGATACATATACATATACATATATATGTATAGATAGATAGATAGATAGATAGATAGATAGATAGATAGATAGATAGATAGATAGATAGATAGATAGATAGATAGATATGTGTGTTTAAAAAAAATGAAAATGAAAATAAACAAAACAAAGTCAGAGGTCTAATCAGGTATCAATACATTCAAACTTTTATAAACAATCAAGGCTTGTTTATTTTTTACATATTTCGGTGATTTTTTTGAAGTTTGTTATTCCATTTATGTTAATTAAGAACAGTGGGTGGTTTTTCATAAATCTACATCTGTATGAATTGTTTCGCAATAATAATTGAAGTGTTGTACATAAGTTCTCATTTTTTGTTTTTCATTATAACTCTGAATTTAATGTCTTTATATTCCAGTTTGGGCGACTGAGTGTCCCTCTCAGATGTCCAGCCTTGAAATGCTGTCCAAACTGACAAGGCATTAAGGTTTACATCAGATAAACACACATAAAGCTGAACAGGAAACGAATTGTTCTTCCTATGGCTCTGACTCATGGTGCAGCTCTACAAAAATACAGAAACAAACACAAAAAGGCCTATAAACATTACCATACACACATTAAGTCCAAATTAACGCCAACACCACAACCCCGCTGAACCCCTGCACAGAAAAATAACACATTTTCAACAACATGCCCAATACCCACAATGCAATGCGGAGATAAAAAGGTGTGGTCATGACTAAACCTTAGTGATTTAAATCCATTCAACTGAAACTTTTGCGTACTTTCAACTATGTCTACAAATTAGTAGAATATACTGAACATTTTATAGTAATGTGATAAAACTGAAATCATTTCAGCACATTATAATTAAAGAATTTTAGTAAATACAAAGTCTGGGCTTACAGTGTGCTTCCTTCCCGTAACTTCTGTTCATTTTACATTGGAAAGTTCATCTGGTCCAATTAGGTTCCATTTCAGCACACTGGCTCCTGGTCAGTTTTAATTCATTTGCAGCCATGTCTTATAATTGGGCCTTGTATTAACCATGGCTCCCGAAAGAGGTCCGCTTCCCCTTCCACCACCTCATTTGCACAGGAAGCATTTGGTGCTCTTCAAAGTCGGCTCTCCATTCACAAGCACTTCCAAATGAGATCAGAGCATTTGAGATTTAGATTCTTGATGATATTAACTCTCTTGCTTCACCCGTCTCTGCCTGCCCATGACTCCAGCGGTGGATCCCTAAGTGGGTGCGTTGCCTCCGGGCAGCGGAATCTGAGCGCTGACCAAATTAAATTCAGAGGCTGCAGACAACTTCGCTGACCTTCTGGCTTCCTGGGTTCGGTGGAAATGATTGCAGCATGTGGACAGTAATAATTAACCACCTTTAAAGCACTCTATCCACATCAAAGCTTTACGCATCATGAAAGAGATTCGGCATCTCTTCAGACCTGGGCCTCTTACTATCCTTAAGCCTCTGTGAAAAGCAGAATTTCCGTATTTATCTCGCCTCAGTATTTGTCTAGGATTACGGGGAATATATTCTGTTTTATAGAGGACAATCTGTGACAGCGACAGGCTTTACTATCGCCATCATCATCTTTACTGGGAGGAAACTGACATAAAATCTTCCAGAAATTCCCAACCTTATCATGAAATAACCTTTAAATATATTGATTCAATCTGTTATACTTTTACAGCCCGTAGAGATACGTCGCATCTTCTAGTCGTGTGCTCGCTACATCTGATTCCTTTTACTATGGTGTGATTTGACAGATACTCATACCTGTGACAGTCTGAAAGGTTACCATATAACAACTATCTTCAGTATTTCACAGAATTTCCTTTTTCTTTTCTTTAAATTTAACTCTATATGTGACGTAAATCATGGAAAATACTTCACTGCTTGTACAGGTTTGTCTCATCTAAGGAACACGCATGACCTCCTGAGTGCAAACCAAGTGCTTAACTTAGAAAAAAAATGTCATATTACTCAAGATAATTCAGTCGCTAGCTCTTCGATGAACTGGTGACACATCCAGGGTGTACCCCACCTTCACACATTAGAGACAGTAGTCATCCTCATCATGGTTGCAGTGTGGATATATGATGAACACACTGCAACACACACTGCTGACTTCAGCTGTGGTAATAAGTTAAACTAACACCACCAAAAAATGCCATTGCTATGCTAATGCTTGATACAATTCACCATTTTTCTGAGTCAAGTTAGCATTTAGCATTAGCTCACCCTTGACCCCTCATGCACCAACTCTTTGTCTAAATATAGTCGCAAACAGATTTTTGTTGACTTTAGTTGTGGTATAAGTTAAACTAACGAGACCGAAAAATACCTTTGGTATGCTAATGCTTGATACAGTTCACCATTTTACTGAGTTAAGTTAGCATTTAGCATTAGCTCACCCTTCATCCATCATGCACCAACTCTTTGTCTAAATATAGTCACAAGCAGATTTTTGTTGACTTTAGCTGTAGTAATAAGTTAAACTAACAAGACCGAAAAATACCTTTGGTATGCTAATGCTTGATACAGTTCACCACTTTACTGAGTTAAGTTAGCATTTAGCATTAGCTCACCCTTCATCCATCATGCACCAACTCTTTGTCTAAATATAGTCACAAGCAGATTTTGGTTGACTTCAGCTGTAGTAATAAGTTAAACTAACAAGACTGAAAAATCATTTTGCTATGCTTGTGCTTGATACAGTTTACCATTTTACTGAGTTAAGTTAGCACTTAGCATTAGCTAAGCACCACATGCACCAACTATTTTTCTAAATATAGTAACTTAAACATATTTTTGTTGACAATAGCTATGGTAATAAGTTAAACTAACAAGACCAAAAAATACCTTTGGTATGCTAATGCTTGATACAATTCACCATTTTACTGAGTTAAGTTAGTATTTAGCATTAGCTCACCCTTGACCCCTCATGCACCAACTATTTGTCTAAATATAGTCACAAACAAATGTTTGTTGACTTTAGCTGTAGCTATTAAACTAATAAGACCAAAAAATGATTTAGTGCTTGATACAATTCACCATTTGACTGAGTTAAATTAGCATTTAGGATCACTGACCCCTTATGCACTGACTCTTTGTTGAAATACAGTCCCCTCTGGCTTCATAGAGCCAACATGACATTACCCATAATGCAAAAGTCTGGCTTCAAAACCAAACAGCGGCTCCATCCGCCTCTTATACACAACCTACAGTACCTTTCTATATCACAAAGACACAGTAGCTATCATAGCATTATATATACACTAGCACGTTAACCCTGATATCTAGGAACTGAGGTTAGTAAATGTTCCTGTTCCTGTTTTTAACTTTATTTCCCATCATGCAGCGTGGTCCTGCACTTCTGGTCAACCGTCATGGGCATAGCAACGTGACTGTACAGCTATTGTATTCCAAAATTACTAATATCTCCCAAAATATTGGTCCTATCAACTTGCTGAGATACTTAATGTAAAGATGGGACTATTCCTCAACTGTAGGTACCAAACTGGCCAGTCAAAAGCGTCTCAATTTCTCAGAACTGTGCAGATACACACACAGACAGACACTCTGAGACCTCCCAGTTTTACGATATTGATGTCCCTTGTTGTTTAATCGTCACAGTTTCCTTACAATATTGATCGACATCATGATACACATCAGATTCCCCTCATATCATGCACAGACTGCCTCTTGTATTGCATTTATTACTCATGATGGAACGAGTTACATGGTATTGGTGTCAATATAGTACACCGTTGCCCATATAGATGGAATAATTTTGTTTTCAGACACATTCCTCTTTTTATTCCTATTTCTGGACATCAGTAATCACCTTTGATCAGGGACAGTAATTACATACTGAGTCCTAGTTACACTTTATCTCAAAAAATAAATCACAGTCACAGTCATTTCATGGGAAGAGGTAAAAATATGTTATTCCAGCTTAATGGCCAATACTGTAGTAGAGGGGGTAAAAAAAGAGCACAAGTATTGTATGTGTTGTACGAGCAGGCAGACCAGAAATCAGTCAGCTGACCTCCGTGACCTCTCAAATAAATGGCTTGGCTGATTTCGTTCACACTCGAGTTACATTTCATTACAGTACGATCAACACCACCTCCAGATGTGTTGTGTGAGGCCCGATTGCTTCAGATTGCTGCGTTTACTGTAAATAGCTTCCAATTTGTATTTAAACCTCCAGCTTTACTGTGCGGTGTACAGTCAAAATAACACCACCCTATTCACATAATGGTTCTGAGGTGCAGCAGATAAACAGCGCTCTTTCATGGAAAGAAGCGCAGCGGCTGAAAACAGCATCCCCCGCTGCGTTACAAATGGCAGAACAATGTCCCGCACGCTCCACTTCACAAACAGCTTGTGTGCTTACCTGAACGTGGCCTTTAGGATCTGCCCAGAGGTGCTCTCTCTGGTGTGGTTGTTGTATCCGTAGAAAAGGTCTCCAAACACCGTCTGGTTGGCGGGGATGTCCAACGCTTCCCCGCAGTCGATTCCCTCAGTGCAGGCTTCAGAAAGCGGCAGGCACGACCTCCCATCCGGACCCCTCTTATAGTCCTCGATACACCTAAAAAAACACAGTTCAAGATAGAATAGAATAGAATAGAATAGAATAGAATTTAGTTTAGTTTATTTCAACTAAAACAAAAGTAATCTAACTTTAGTCCTTAGAAATGAACAAGAAAACATGAAAAATGTATCCATATACAAGAAAACAAAGTATAGAATAGAATAGAATAGAATAGAATAGCAATTAGTTTATTTTGAATGTGCAACAAAACAAAAGTAATCTAGTCCTTAGAAATAAAACAGATTGCAAGAAAACATGGAAAAATATATGCATATACATGAAAACAAAGAATAGAACAGAACAGAACAGAATAGAATAGAATAGAATAGAACAGAACAGAATAGAATAGAATAGAGTTTAGTTTGAAAATGCAGTAAAACAAAAGTAACCCAACTTTAGTCCTTAAACACAAAACAGATGACAAGAAAAATGAAAAAGTATACATATACACTAAAAACATAGAATAGAATAGAATAGAACTTTACTGTCACTGTAACAAGAACAATGAAAATCAGTTTAGCAGCATTTATATATATATATATATATATATATATATATATATATATACATACATATAACCCTTACGAAAGATTGTATATAAAACTCACAAAAATTATACAGAAAATATATACTGAAAAATATTGATGTTATACAAATCTACAAAGAAACACTAGGATATACAAAAGGCTAATTCTGTACCACAAGTAGAAGAAATATATACAACGTGAATGTGGACAAAAGTATGTGGACACGTTGAATTCAGGTGTTTCTTTTCTAACAGGGGTCTGGGATACAAAACAATACTGACAAATGTTATAATATAGTTTTATTTTGGGATAAATATCATTACATTGGTTAGTTTGATTCAAATTGTTATCTTTGCTTCCAAAATGCCTCAGAGATTAATTTTACTTAATTTTTCTCAACATTGATTTAGTTTTTTTTTTCATTTGTTTTTATCAATGACTATGGTTTTAAATGTTCCACCTGGTAATCTCTAAAATATTAAAATTTCTCATGCTCTAACTGTAAATAATAATTTTCTACCACAACTACCAATCTTACTTATAGGAAGAAAAATGTCCAGTTAAACTTTAAGGAAAATGTCTACAGCTGTAAACATGTCCTGTTCATGATGATTTGAGATAAAAACATCAATATTTTATCATTTATCACAGCCCAGACTCCTGTTCGAAAAGAAACACCTAAATTCAACGTGTCCCAATACTTTTGTCCACATAGTGTATAAAGGACATGTACAAGGTAAAGTTACAAAAAATAAGGTGCGTCTCATTTCATCAGAATTCTTTCACTGTATACGTTGTGTCTCCAAATGCCATCACTTGATTCTTAATCTGCATGCGTCTGTTTTCATATGTCAGTTTTCCTTTAGAGCAATAATGTTGAATAATGTTGCTGTTGAATAATTAATGAGCAGAGAAAAAACATTAACGTTCCCTCGATAACCGCTGCCGGTGTCAACGCCACCATTTAAATAGCCAGGAAATGACAGGAAGCTGCTCTTCTGCTGCGGGTTTATAAGGCTTATGAGGATCACATAGCAGATAAAAGAATCAATAAGATGCCGTCTGTGATCTGCAGGGCCAAATTTTATTTAGTCTTGGCCCCCGATTCAACCGGAAGACTGTAATAAGAGTGCTCAGATGCTAATCTACACTACAGTGCAAAATAAAAACTGTTAGCCTCACTTCCTCTGATATGCTGGCCTGGCTTTTCTAACTTTTCTCCAACTTTTTCCTTTTAATAATATTATGCAGAGTCATTTTAAATGCAGAATAATAAGGCTGATGAAATGCAGCACATTTAAGACCTTAATCATTTTTAAAGTTTGAACAAATACAACTCAGAGCAGCTTTAATATAACAAAGATGAATACGTCTACTTGTGTTTGCGCTAAAGCTGTGTTTCCCAGGGGGTGTTGGGATATTGTTGGGGGGGGGGGGGTGTTTGGAACTATAAAGCTAAGAGGGGGGCGCTGAGACTCAAATGGGGGGTGTTAATCTGTATAAGTAACAATATCAAGCAGCATGTAATGTCAGTGGCAAACTTCTGTGCCCCTCCCACCCCTCCTCTGCAATAAGGTACGTCGTGGTACACCCCCACCCCTCCGTCATGAGGTGGGCAATACAATGCAATGCATTTAACCCTATAACACTGAACGTATCATATTCGATACATGAGTTTTGAAGCCCTCTACATGATCAGTGTGAATTTTTTTTTTTTTCTTGAAAAACCTAATGTAGTAGTAGTAATAGTAGTAGTAGTAGCAGTAGTATTACTAGTAGTAGTAGCAGTAGTATTACTAGTAGTAGTAGTAGTAGTAGTAGAAGTAATAGTAGAAGTAGTTTGGTAATTATAGTAGTAGTAGTAGTAGTATTACTAATAGTAGTAGTAGTAGTAGTAGTAGAAGTAGTTTGGTAATTATAGTAGTAGTAGTAGTAGTATTACTAGTAGTAGTAGTAGTAGTAGTAGTAGTAGTAGTAGTAGTAGAAATAGCAGTAGAAGTAGTAGTAGTAGTACTAGTAGTAGAAGTAGTGACAGTAATAATAGTAGTAGTAGTAGTAGTAGTAGTAGTAGTAGTAGAAGTAGTAGTAATAGAAGTAGTAACGGTAATAATAGTAGTAGTAGTAATAGTCGTAGAAGTAGTAACGGTAATAGTAGTAGTAGTAGTAATAGTAGTATTACTAGTAGCAGTAGTATTACTAGTAGTAGTAATAGTAGTAGAGATAGTTTGGTAATTATAGTAGTTGTAGTAGTAGTAGTAATAGTAATAATAGTAGTAGTAGTAGTAGAAGTAGTAACAGTAGTAGTAGTAGTAGTAGTAGCAATAGTAGTAGAAGTAGTAATGGTAATAATAGTAGTAGTAGTAGTAGCAGTTTACTCAGTCATTAATTACTTTACTTTAAACAACAAACAAATCCAACATACTGTGTCATTTGTTCCATACACAATGCGACCAAAAGGGTTTAGGCTGAAGCTCAGACTTATTTTGCCTAAGCCTATTTACAATTAACATAATGTTTCCATATGAAAACAAACAAACAAACAAACAAAATTTTCGATGTAATCATTGCTAAATATACAACAGAAAAAAATACATATTTAATTTAATTCAGTTAAATCATGTCCTTATCTCAACTACCAATTTTGATCCTGGTCTTTTAAACAAGTATTTTCTTTAGTCAATCCTCAGCTCTGTATTTTTGAATAATAGTTAATTTGTACATCTTTTAAGAAGTTTTAATTGTTTTAGACTGTTTTAATCGATCTTCCAGGTCATTCCAAAGATTTAGCCCTTGCCTTAGCTTTTTTAAAAATGCCGGTTGCTCTGAGGCTACACTGACTTTTCCTACCTTCAAACATCTCCTGGATGGAAGGAGGGAGAAGATTATTATGTGCCGTGTCCATCACTACCACTGTTAAGATCAACAAGATCATGTACGTATTGTCAGTAAATTAACCTCTGTAAAATTAGTTTGTTAGTGTATAAAAATCTGCATTAGTAATAATTCTTATTGCCTTTTTTTTTTAAGTAACAAGATAGTATACAATTAGATACATGCAATACACAGATAATCCACCAGGGGGGAGGAAATCATTCACCAGAGGCCTTTCCAGTGACACTACAAGACTGTCATTAATGATGAAGGAGGAAAAACTTTGATAATTTTGAAAAGGAATTACCAATTTGTTAGACATGTTTGTGCTATATTATGTTTTTGTTTATTCAAAAATAATAATATTTGAGTAACTGAGACCTGATGTATCAAATATGATACAAAACTGAAACTCATACATAGAAACTGATATTTGAAAAAAAAAATTTGTTTGACTGTTCAGAAGGACCAATAAAGGCTCCAGTTTCAAAGAACTGGAATTTTCTGTCAGTGATTTAATGGTTCAGGCTTTACAGGGTTAAGACTTTTTAAGACCTTTTTAAGATTACTTCAAACTAAATTTAATGCCCATTTCACTGCCTATTTCACAGCCATACTGGCAAAAATGTGTGACTCTTAGAATGTGAGTCATTTCTCACTGGGGGCTGCAAAGTTAGCGATAATTGGTTCCTAATTTTAAAGGGGTCATATTTATCTAAACCCACTTTTATTAATCTTTGGTTCATTTATTTGTGTATTTGGACCCTAACAGATCCCCTTCTTATTCCTCCCCTCCCCATATGACAACTTGTTACAAAGCACTATACCCCCCACCCTGGTGCAACATTTTTTTCAAGGTGGGGGAGCAGGAGGCTCATGATGACGTAAAAGGACGTTTGTTCAAAAAAAAGGTTGACAAACACTGCTCTAAAGGTTCATGGCTAAATTTGCATTTTAGCGCAAAAAGCCAACCTTATGTAAGTAAACATATGAGCAAACACAGTAATTCTGACTTGAATCGTGTGCATTTACTGGTGACTTTGAGAGATTGCCTACAACATTTTCACACGGCTTGAAAAGTAGAATCTGGTAAATCAATTCTACCTCAGTGCAACAAAATCCATTTCAAACAGGCCTCACTCTTTCATATCGGTGAAGCTTTGACATGTCAGCATCTAACACGCTGTGAAATGAATCAAAATGGGCAGAGAAAAGAGAATAAAAAAGGCGAGTAGGGAGTTAAAAGAGAGAAAGATAATCTGTCAGGGATTTACACAGAGGAGCCTCCTTCTCGGTGCCAAATGTCACAGATCTAATGCCAGACTCCAGTGGGAACAGTGAAGGATTAGCCACATGTGTGCTATGGAAAGTGACAACAACAAAATGCTGAGAAACCGTACAAAGCTGCAGTTTGGATTGGCTGTTTATGTAAGTCTGGCAGAATGTACCGAGCCTGCAACATGATTAATGTAAAGTCGGGAGGTACAACACAGCGGCTTGTTGCAATAAATTTGAAACAGCTGTCAATAGGAATTGGTGACGCTTCCATAGGCAGGAATGCTAAAGAAATATAGATTTTTTTTATTCAGGCCAATGGATTCTCGTAGAAAAGTTTTTGATTCTGTCCTGCACTCACTTCTTCAGTTGAAACCTGTCGTCAATACTGAAAAGACTAAACTAATGCTGTTCTCAAACTCTAAGAAGTTGCCTGAAACTGTGAACTCTTGAGGGAAACGTTGTAGAGGTGGTTCAGGAGTATAAGTATATTGGTGTCAATCAAGTAATTTTCGTTACTGAATTTACTGATCATGTAGATGTTCACAAGTTGATATTTGGGGGGGGGGGCAGTTATGTATGTGGGGGTGCGGTCCATAACTAATGTAACTAGCGCTGGCGTGAAACAAAAGTGAAACTTTACATACTTTCAATGTCCAGATCCCGGGTTCTATCCCTCTATTATACAGCAAATCTTACACAAAATTTTCAAAACTTTTAACCTGTATCCACTGGACCCCCTCCACTGCTCCATGCCCCCCCCACACACACAAATGCTGGGCCCTATGAATTTGTCACATTGACCCCCCCTCCAAATTATGGGGATGTTCGCGAATTCTGAGAATACCGACATTTCTGTTCAGGTGAACGTTAGTGCCAGTAATGTAGGATATAGGTGGAAGAAAACTCAGTCAAAACCTGTCTGTTATACACTATTTTCAAAAAATGAATCCGACCAGCCATTTCAGAGAAGATTGTTGAAATGTAGAAGTTTGGTCACCTTGAGTTTGACCCTTCTAGGTCACGCAAGGTCATGGACCCAAATGACTTCCTATCAGTGTTCAACAGTAACTATATTGGTATCTGTAACCATTTTCATGTTATAAATTATCACATGGACCATTATAAGTAAAGGCACATTTTTAATACTTAAAAAAATCATAAAAAATTATAACATCTACATTTCTGAATACTGTAAACAACCTTTGTAGACACTGTGCCATGGAAGCTACATATGAAATTTGATATGAATCCAACCAGTAGTTTTGGAGAAAACTGTTGAAATATAGACACTGATGACCTTGAGTTTGACCCCTCAAAGTCACTCAAGGTCAAAGGTCATGGACCCAAATCAAAGTCCATATATGACTTCCTATCAGTGATCAGTAGCAACTATATTGATATCTGTAACCATTTACATGTTATAAACCATCATATGGACCATTTTAAGCCAAGGCAATTTTTGTAATGTTTCAAAAATTCTTCTAAAATTAAAAAATCTAAATTTGTCAAAACTGTGAACAAACTTTGTAGATAAGATGAAGACGAAGACGATGATGGACACAGCACCTTCTCAATAACTCAAGGGCTATTGGCTGCTCAACTAAAAGAATATTTGGTTACTTTTTTTATTTAATTTTTATTTATTTATTTATTTAATTTTTATTTTTTGCAATATTTTGGGGCAAATACGCCCCCCCCCCAAATTTTCATCCTCCAGTCCTATCTTCTCAAAACCACATTACAGTGTTAAATTAGTGTGGGATCTGGTGTTTACAATGATTTACAATGTTTACTATGATTCACATCACTTGCATAATCTCTAAATGATTTCTCATTATTATTTATCAAAGCCACCACTCCCATCGGGATGAAAATGTTTCATCATCATAGGACAAAAGTCAACACTAGGAGCCAGTTTTTATTGATTTGTTGCAGCCCTTCCCTCTAAAAAAGGTCAAGTGGACCCAAACCAAACCAGACCAATGCTCCCACAGCCCCACTAAACCCCCCCACTGTTCACACTAGTGCTGTTCTATTGTTGGACTCTACACATACACTCAGCCACTTGTCGAGAATATGATGAAGGATATCTCATTTGACCATTTCCACATTTCCACAGACCCGTGCTGGTGTGTTTCGTGCCACTGAACTCTCAAATGTGTATTCATCTTTGTAATGAGGGTTCATGCACTGCAACCCCATTGTAATTTCCCTCTGTATGTCACTGTCGACGGGCTGTTCTCGCTCAGTCCGATCACGTCCTGCAGTCACCCGAGGACGAGCTGCTCTTCTGTTTTCCCAAACAAATCACACTAAAGCGCGGACGTCACAGTTGGATGTGCACTGTGGACCACTTTCTAACCCCATTTACTGTCTCTCGTGTCGATCTAAATGTAGATGTCACTTCAGTCACTGTCTGTTTTGCTACACCAGTCCTTGTGACTGAAGCTTGTGCCGTTCCTGCCCTAACAATGAACCCTCTTTCAAAGCCATTTAGATCTTTTACTCTTGATATCTTGATCCAAGGTTAATAAAACACATCCCAAAAAAAAAGAAAAAAAAAATATCTAACAAGGGCTACTTCCTCAAGTAACACTGCAGGACTCACTTTCCCAGTCACTTCTGGATGAATCTGATTGGTTATAACTCCTGTCAATCATGTATTTAACTTCTCTACTGTCTGGAAATATTTGTGATTGGACAAACTCTGCATCACAGGGTAGTTTTTCTACAACTAAGGTGTAGATGTACAAGTCTTGATTAATTGTCCAGTTTAGAATCCTTTTCTGTTGGGCCCCCCTTTGAAGAATGAAAAATCTCCAATCCCCCTCAACCTCAACAACATTGTAACATTGGTGCAATTATAAACATCAGTATTGTGACAATACTTTCTGCTTTTCCTTGAATATTTTTTTGTTCAAATTGAAAATAACTTACATTTTTGCTTGAACAACACAGTTAAACTCAACTAGACTGCTCTCTGAGACTAAATTTATCCAAATAAAAACAGGAAATGCACAATTATCTTACAACTATGACAATACAATTACTTTTTTTAGTAAAGCAAACACATTTTGGGAACAAAGATGAATATTTTAACAATATCAGTGGCTGCAATGAGCCAGTTTCCATTGCAAATCTTGGAACATTAAAGTGCAAACTGTACAAAAACAGGAAAAATTGTACATTTTTCTTTTCCAGTCCAATCCTGGTCCTTTCTCCAAACCTAAACTCTGTCTAGTCTAGTGACAGATCACCATGGCAGTAGTTTGTAGTTTTGTTTTGTTTTTTTTTTAAAATGAGTCGTCATCCATTCCCAATGCCCTACTCTTCTTTTTTTCATGAAAATCAGTAAAATAAACTTTGTATAATCCCAGCAGCAGAAAAACAAACACTAATGGAAACATAAGCTCCTTGGTGGAAGTAATAAAATAGGACTGAATCACAGTAATAATCAGTGGTAGGTCGTCAGGGCCAGAAGGGCCTTCTCTACTGGCCTAAACATCAGCAGAAACACTGACCTACATTTACAACCTAAATTCCAATATTTGTTACATGAAATTGTATTAATTTATTCCCAATAGATGATTCTCTTCATTTCTTAGTGTTTCTCTTGGCTGCACTGCTTCATATACATGTATGTGGATGGAAGATATCTTGTCTAATCAGATTATAGCCTCTATGTGTTGCCAGGGTTAATCTAATCTGCCCTGGGCCTTCAGAATGAGTAGTGAAGGCCCATGTAACTCATAGGTACGGGAGACTTGCATCACCAGTTTTTCATCAAATCTTTAAAACCCTAAGTATCCTGAATCCGTAAGTCTTTCTGTGATTACTCACCTGAATCTCTTTCCTCACAGTGAACAATTTTGAAGTGTATTCCACCATGAACAAACCATTTGTTTACAAACAGAGCTGGTAGGTAACTCGGGCATCTTTGGAATTTTGTCACAATGTGCAGTGTGGGAAGCAGAGGTTCGTGCAGTCGCCTGGCAACAGCAGCAGTCTATGGCTGCGACAAACACGACGCAGAAACAGTTGGCGTTTCGCTTCCCACAATGCACGTTGCGACAAAATTCCAAAGATGCCCGAGTGACCTACCGGCTCTGTAAATAAATGGACTGTTTATGGTGGAGTACACTTTGAAATTGTTCACCGTGAGGCAAGAGATTCAGGTAAGTAATCACGGAGAGACTTACAGATTTGGGATAAGTTGGCTATGACTCGGGTTTTAAAGATCTGATGAAATATTGGTGACGAAAGACTCCCGCAGCTTTAAACTGTATGCATCGGAACTGTTTCTTTGACCAATCAGATTTCAGTTTTGCCCCAATATCGTCAGCATTTATCCTTCCTCTGATTGGATGGAAAGAGCAAAACAAGTATTTGATAAAGCTTTAGCAAAATTCTTTCTTCTTCTTCTTCTTTTTATTATTAATTTTATTATTATTATTATTATTATTATTATTATTATTATTATTAATAATAATAATAAAAAGTAGAATCTCCTATAATAAATAAACAAATGGTTCTAGGCACAACAAACCCCACCCCTCGCACTGCCGTAGTTTCTGCCTTACCCTTACACTACTGCTACGCTTTTCCAGAAAAGCCAGACATTCAGTTTACAAGGCAGATATATTTTATTTCTACATTTCATATACATGATCATAAAATGGGCCACAAGTGTCCAAGTTGCTTCAAGTCTGATGTGAAGTCTCCACAGTCAGGGATGATTTGGAGTGTCACTTCATCTACTGGTGTCAGTCCACTGGGCTTTATCGAGTCAAAGGCCAACACAGTCATCTACCGGGAGGTTTTAGACCACTTCATGCTTCTGTCTCCTCACAATCTGTGTGGAGATGCCCATTCCCTTTTCCAGCAGGACTCGACACCTGCCCACGGTGCTAAAACTACCCAGAACTGGTTTTCTGACCATGGTGTTACTGTGATTGATTGACCTGCCAACACACCAGACCTGAACCCCATAGAGAATGTATTTGGTGTTGTCTAGAAGAAGGTGACAGACACCAATGAGATGAAGGCCATGATCAAAGCAACCTGGGCTTTGGAATCAATGCAAAAGGAGCTCCAAAGAAGTATTGAGTGCATAAATGAACATACTTTTGTGAAGTTTCATACAATTGTATTATAAAACCTTCTTTTTTCATTGATTTTGTAAAATATTCTACTAATTTGAGAGACTGAATTTTGGACTTTTATGAGCTGGAAGCTGTAACCTTCAAAATGAAAAAAAAGCTAGAAATATTTTGCTTCAAGTGGAATTTATATGAAATATATCAGTGAAGATTAAGGTTTTTTTTATATTATATTAACATTCTTTTAGATGCACCCTGTATGCCATAACCACACCTGTTAAACTACTGTCCCATCCACTAAATTTGTGAGTTTTTCTGAGTCTCAGTCATTGGAGGTCAGAGGTCACTGGTTGCTATGGAGACTCGTGGGCGATTCAACCTTCCCTACTGAGTATCTATGATTAAACATCTGCATTTGTTGTTTGTTCACACCTTTCAAGCATGAGAATGCAGACCGAGAAAGAAACTGTCTTGGTTTTGATCAAGCTGCTTTTATTTTTAACCATGGCGGACCTTTCGGGCTGCTTAACAGTCGACTATTTTAATTAAACAATATGTTTCAGTGCCTCAGACAGCCGAAGTATGTCCACATCCACTAGAGATGATTTCGACTTTGCCGCCCACACCACACAACGAGTGAGTCACTGTCAATTATCCTCCATATTGCGAAATAACCCCTGCCGTCCACACCCACCCACGTCTTCCAAAAACCTTCACTGTGAGACTCTTACCTGCCAGTTGCAAGAAAGAACACTCAATTTCTCCATCATTCCACCTGCTCTCCAAAGGGTGCTTTCTGACAAATAGTGCATTAGCTTTGTCCAAAGCAGCGTGACATGGACGCTTGGCTTATTTGGTCCGAAAAAAGACCAGTTTTCCCTCCGAATAAAACGCACAATGGATGATATATTATGTGAATCACACTGTGTCCCTAAAAGTCGCTGGATCTCAACCCGGCTGAACACCTATGGGAGATTTACGAGGGATGTGCTGGGGTGAACATGTTAATACCATCAGAACACCAACGGGGGAGGTGGGATGGATGCTGTTTATCCCTCTAGTGGTGTCACCTACGCATGGGGAATTCATAACAGAGTAAGAGTATTACGAGTGTTGTTGAAGCTTTTGACCTCACAGACCCTCCTCTGTCGTCCATATAGATTTGTTTTTACACATCACAACATGACTGATAAATTATAAACATGTGCACATTTTTGCTGCGTATAGTGTTGTCAGTGACATGTGGTGCACTACAAATACAGTTTTGGACATTTATTGTACCACTAAAAGCAGTACTTGACTTTCATCGCAAATTGTTTTTTTCAAATTTGTGGTCACCATGGTTGTGGAATAATCTTCAAAAAACTGTAAAACTACATACACTAATTTCTGGTTATGATTTTAAAAGTATCATGGAAAATGCAGGAAAGGAGGAATGTCACTGTTCTTCTTTAGTCCATTATGGTTGAATAGTTGTTATTGTGTTTTATTGTTCATTGTGTATCATGTATGTGTTTTATGTTGTTGGACTTTGTATGGCTGCTACCTTGGCTAGGTCTCCCTTGCAAAAGAGTTTCCTAATCTCAATGGGACTTCCTGGTTAAATAAAGGTAAAACAAAAATAAATTAAAAATTAAATTCTTAAAACCCCAGTGATATCCCAGTTATCACTAATCCATTAGTTTTTCCATGGTTACGCACCTGAATCCCTTCTCTCATGGTGAACAACTTCAAAGATGACTCCATCATAAACATAGTCCGCTTGTTTACATAACAAACCGAAACATCATTCGGGCCTTTTTGGAAATTTTGTCGCAAAGTGCATTGTAGGAAGTGAAAGTGGTTTCTCACAGATTCTGCAAGAAAATGGGCCAGATCGCTACAACGTAAACTTCTCCAGTCCACCAGGGTTGTTTTAAAGAATGAGTCTAGTCCAGGGGTGGGCAACTCTGGTCCTCGAGGGCCGGTATCCTGCATGTTTTAGATATTTCTCTCTTCCAGCACATCTAGTTCAATTAATGATCAGTTCATCATCAAGCTTTGCAGAAGTCTGATAATGATGTAATGGCTTCCAGGTGTGCTGGATACTGGCCCTTGAGGACCAGAGTTGCCCACCCTGGTATAGTCGGTGGATGGAGGTAAAGGCCACATTTGGCTCAGCACTCATGAAGAGACAGCAAAATTGCTGCTGCATGGAATTCCCATTCCCACAATTGTCCTAGCCATCGTCCTTGACTATGTTCTGACTGCGAGCAAATGTGGCCCAGATCCGATTTTTTTGCCCATATGTGACCTGTATCCAATCTGTTAAAGACAGTTTGAACAGCACAAATCTGACCCAGACCACTTTCATATATGGTCCTAAATCCTGTATATACCTGATATTTTGCAATGCGACTTCAGCCTGAACGGCCAGGTCGCATTTGTCTGACCTTTATGTCATTGAAATGCGACAAACATCACAATTCAGTTCAGCATCCCAGGAGACGCAGTGCGTGCCTGTGTGGTCATGTATTACATCAGGACCTCTTTTGTGCATGCAGGTCACTTCAGGGTCGCATTCAGTTCATACTCAAAAGTGATAGAAGTCGCATTTAATGCGTAATATGAACGAGCACACAAAAAAATCAGATTTCAACAAAAAATCTGAATCGTGCATTAAGACCTGCTGTCTGAACGTAGCCTTAGAAATGCGACCCAGCACTGGTCGATAATGTATCGTCTTAAATTAGTGTCGGCTGTACGGGGTCAGTGACCAGTCCATCTCAGCTGATCCCCAAAAAAAAAAAAAACTGGGTCACAAAGACTTAACACTGAATTTAAAGTAAAGCTCTGAAAATATTAAATCATTTTGTTTTTCAGGAGTAACTCCAGCCAATTATTATTTATTTGTGCTCTCTAATCATTTTTCTGAAACATTATGGAACTTTATTCTTTACCTATTTCCTATTAAGATCCCAGGGTGAATATAAGGCTTTGAATGTTTTTTTTGTTTTCCTGGACAGAGCGCTCAAATGTACTTATAGTAAATAACTTACACCATAAACAGTGAAACTCTGTCAAACTGTGCTTGATGAAGTTTACCACCAAAACACAAACCACAGGCTTCAAAACTGCAGTTCAGAAACCACTGGGTGACATCGGGGTTCCTCCATCCACTAATTATTTGGTTTTTGCCCGAGGTGCAGCTGGTGTTAATATCGCAGGGTTTGCATACATGTCATAAAAGTTTATCAAATCCATGACGCAGTCTGGCTGCAATAAACTTCTAAAACTGCTGAAATCTCACTGTCTGTAGGGGCCTTAAGAAGTAACACAGCATGTAATCCAGCCTTTCACTTTGACTTTTATCTCACTCAAATGAGCCTCATTTATTTCCCACTGCTGCAGTCTCTAGAAGCTGGATGCATTCATCACTGGAGGTTAGGGCACACAAAGGTTGCCCATCAAAAATCCGTTTATAAATAAGGTAGTTTTTTTTCACCACTGACAGAAGATCAGCTGAATTAATGTATGGAATATGAAGGTAGAGCCACAGTGAGCTGCAGGCGAACTCCTGTTACCCTGATCTACCGGTATGTGGGAAAGGCAACAGGAGGCTGAAATTATGGTGGCAATTATGCGACTTCTTTTGAAATTCTCACAAAACACACCTTTAAACAGCTGCTTTTCTGTGATCTACCTGTCAAAGTAATGTCTCCTGATGATAAACTGCACTATTAATTATTGCTGGTAACCACAGGTGTTGCAGAATGAAGTCACTGAAGTTTGGAAATTTAAGAAACTACTAATTTACAGCAAGATATTAAAAAAAAGTCAAATGACGCTGTCGGTGATTGCTAAAACATGGTGGCCATGGCTCAGGTGGTAGGTAGGGTGACGGTTCGAATGCCGCTCTTTCCGTTGTGTCCTTGAGCAAGACACTTCACCCTCCTTGCCTCCAGTGTTAATCACACTGGTGTGTGAATGTGCATGAATGTTCGGTGGTGGTGGTTGGAGGGGCCTTTTGGCGTGAATTGGCAGCCGGACAGCTGTGGATACAAATGTAGTTTCCCACTGTGAGAGTGAATGAACAATGGATCAATAATGTAAAGCGCTTTGGGTGCCTTGAGAAGTGCTATAGAAATCTAATCCATTATTATTATTATTATTATTATTATTATTATTAAAAAGTTGATCCTTAGAGTGTGGAAGGACTCAGAGCCCACGTTTGACCTTTGGGGAACTGGGAAACATGCTACATCTGGAAAGACTTGAATTAAGCAAAAAAAAATCTGTCAATGGAACAAGTGAAAATTATCTTGATAAGATTTTTTTTTTTTTATAAATCAGATTTTCAAGATCTATTGTTTAAAAGTCAGTTCTTATATCTCACTGAAAAGTTACTCTTTAGGTGATTATGTCTTATTTTAAGCGTGATGAGATATTTGGACTAGAAATGAGAAAAATACACTTGGTAAGAGTTAGATTTTTCAGTGACTGTTAGATCTACCTGCTGGTCAGTTTGGTTTATCATTAAACTTGTCTTCTGTGTTTTCATCCTGTGATATTCTGTATTATCTCAGGTTCAAAACACAAAATCTTTTCATAAAATACATTTGAGAAGTTGAACTGTTATCAGTTTAGGTCGTGGCCTGTCATTGAGGGGTGATATTATGGGGCGGCCATGGCTCAGGAGGTAGAGCGGGTCGTCCAATAACCGAAGGGTTGGCGGCTTGAATCCCGCTCTGTCCTAGTCTGGCCGTTGTGTCCTTGGGCAAGACACTTCACCCTCCTTTCCTCCAGTGCCACTCACACTGGTGTATGAATGTTTGGTGGTGGTCGGAGGGGCAGTAGGCGCGAATTGGCAGCCACGGTTCCGTCAGTCTGTGGACAGCTGTGGCGTAGTTTACCACCACCAGACTGTGAATGTGAGAGTGAATGAATAATGGATCAATAATGTCAAGCGCTTTACGTGCCTTGAAAAGCGCTACGGATATCTAATCCATTGCTTTTATTATTATTAAAAAGTTGATCATGAGAGTGTGGAAGGACTCAGAGCCCACGTTTGACCTTTGGGGAACTGGGAAACACACTACATGTGGAAAGACTTGAATTAAGCAAAAAAAAAAAATCTTGAATTAAGCAAAAAACAAATCTTTCAATGGAATAAGTGAAAATTATCTTGGTAAGATTTTTTTTTGTAAATCAGATTTTCAAGATCTATTGTTTAAAATCAGTTCTTATATCTCACTGAAAAGTTACTCTTCAGGTGATTATGTCTTATTATAAGTGTGATGAGATATTTGGACTAGAAATGAGAAAAATACACTTGGTAAGATTTGGATTTTTGCAGTGACTGTTAGATCCACCTGCTGGTTAGTTTGGTTTATCATTAAACTTGTCTTCTGTGTTTTCATCCTGTGATATTCTGTATTATCTCAGGTTCAAAACACAAAATCTTTTCATAAAATACATTTGGGAAGTTGAACTGTTATCAGTTTGGGTCGAAGCCTGTCATTGAGGGTCCTGAAGCCAGACCAGTTGAGACCCACTGCTTTACAGGACTTTATACGGACATGATTTGACAACATCGCAGAACCAATGAGCGGAATAATTAAGCGAACAGACCAACGAGTCCAAGGGCCTGAGCTACTGGGAACTGGTTCTTTCATTGAGTCCAATCCCTAATCCACACTGAAGGGTTAAAGCTCAGCCAGTGGACATGCTCGGCCTTACCCGCAGAACATCTGGATGTTGTAGAGGGTCGGGTCGTCCTCTAGAGGAGCCAGCTGCTGCAGACACAGCTGCTCACATCCTCCGTTGAAGCCGTCGGAGCAGTCGATGCCGATGTGGTGGTCGTAGCAGCCGGTCCCATCCTTCATCGGACTCAGCCCTGGAGGACACTGGGACACGGAGAAGTACTTTTCAATGACTAATATCAGCAATCACAGCCTTTTCCCTTCATTTAGGCAAACATTCTCAGGGCTGCTTAAACAGTGAGAATCCACCACATTAACACTAATCCCAGATGGGACAGGTAAACAGACCTGATAACATCTGTGGCACAGCATGCAAACAGTCAGATTTCTGTTCCCATTAGTGCAGCCTGTGTGAACACAGAGCTTAGTGTGTGAGGCTGTGCAAAGCAAAATGTTTCATGTACAATTTTCATAATATCAGACTGAATTACACCATTTGGCTGTGACAGAAAAAGCAACAGTACAAGCTGTTATTAGTGGAGAAACAAGCGAATCATAGAAAATACAGTAAATGAATCCAAAGCTTTAAAAATGGGTTCTTCTATGAAACTGGTCCTAAAAACACGACAGAGGGGCTAAAAATTAAAACCTGATGTAGACTAATGTTATGAAGCAAGTTTTGAAGCACTTTGGGTTTATTTTAAAAATGAATACTTACTGAGATAAAAGAGAAACTATTTTTCAGATAAAACACATTTTTATATTATTTTACATTATTTTTTATACAAAAATCTGCATGTAACATGATAAAAAGGACACAAAAATTATAAACTACTATTTTTTTTTTTAATATCTTTTTATTCTGTCACAGGTACATTTGGGGAATTGAACTAATTATGCAACAGAGTGTTTCACAAAAATGGCCGCTGTTGCAAAATCATTTGTGATTTATTTGTGTTTACACATGAAACCTGGAATGAGACTGAGATTGATGAAAAACCCACGTCTGGATTCGAAAAACCACTAGGATCGACACATTTAACACAGTGTCTTTATTTACAGTCTATATGCAACCATTTACAGCCATGTTTTCAGAGCTAATGCACTGACACCAAGGTAGGGTTTCCTGTTCCAATTCTGGTTGTGTTTTGACTCACATATTTTATTAAAAATTCATTAATCAGTGTTACAAATGAAAAGAGAAATATTTATGAACAATTGGACCCACATTAAGTCACATTTTAATTTGATGTAAATGTTGTTGCTTTTTATTATTGTTGCTGTTGTGGATTTCTATTTTGTTCTATCTCAGATTCTGAAAGAATGTCAAGGTTCTACCATGTTGTATTTTAATGGCTGATGTTGATCTCTCCTGAATATTCTGGTCCCTGTGGCCTAGGACTTGAAACAACCATGGACTACTACCCCCATTAAGACTGAGATATATATATATATATATATATATATATATATATATATATATATATATATATATATATATATATATATATATATTTATTTATTTATTTATTTATTTAATATAATGATTTGTTACAATGCACTGTATGGCTGCACACGTGAAGTCTAAATAAAAAGAAGTTAAAAAAAAAAAAAAAAATCATTAATTATGGGATAGCTCAGAGCAAGAGTAGAATTTTTTTTTGGCATTTATCTGAGGTCATTATCAGGTATATCCTGGGGGGAAATATGTCTAAATTTCTCTTTTATTATTGGGTCTAAAAAGCTGGAAAAGTGCCAGATACCAAAATAAACCCAGTTTCATAGAAGCACCCAAATATAGAACTATAATATACAATAATATATAATATACAACTTCTTTGTGTCATTGAGTTTAAACTTTACAGGTCATTGAACAGCAACTTTGCACCTACGTGACCACTTGATCTGACACAATAGTAAAAAAAAAAAAAAGTGGGAGGGACCTAAAAACACATAAATACAATAGAAAGTACAAACAGTAAAGTAGGAGTAACTAAAATACATGATAGAATAAGTATGATAAATAAGTAAATAACATAAAAAGGAACACAAAATGCTAAAATTACACAACAGTGAGCCAATAGAAATGGGTTTTTATGCATTTAATCATGTTTTTGTTGCTCCTTGACAGTCTAAGTACCATCCACCAACAGCAGCTTCATTTTTAGCTGCAGTAGGTAAATTATTTACTGCATAATCAATATCCAGGTTTTTTGTTTTTTTTTTACAAAGAGAGCCTGAAAGTTTGATCCAGTGTACACAACCGAGGAAAGTGGGCTTCGCAGAGCACTCCCACTTGATTATTTACTGTGGCACAGGGACTGACAAGAACAGTGATGAAATGCCAGACAACCGGTGTCATCTATAATGAAACCCCTTTAAAAGGATTCGTGTTCTGGGGACGGAGATGAGGCAATACCGCTGGATTACATTTCCATTTCCATACAATCCAGAAAGGACTGTCTTCATATTTGATGAGCGAAATGAAACCCTTTAGTTTTGAAAAGCGAGAAACAGCAGAGAGTGTCATATATATATAACCTCCAGAAATTAATAAAAAGACTCTACGTTCAAGTTTCACAGAGCATCGGACAACTTCTTAATTGAAATGCGCCGAATGCGTGCTGAATTTACAAACGACTCGGCAGACCTGAATTCACCCCGCTTCCCTTTTCCTCTCCGGCACCGTTCAGCACTTCCCAGGCAATATTTTCAGGGGGCTGTCAAGTCAAATTCACATTATGTTTTCTGTCAGTGATTGCTTCAAAGGGAACTTTGATGGAGTGCATTTTAACAAGGCACTCCTACTTTCAGACCAGGGACGAGGCGGTTGGTTTCCTCTAAGCACTCGGGGATCAACCGCTAACTTTATTATTCAGGCCCGTGAGATTCACCAGGAGGTCCACAGGCTTATTGAGCAAAAAAAAAAAAAAAAGGCTCCCTTTTTCAGGGGATTCAAACCCATTTATGACTACATTATGTGGACGAAAGTATGTGGACATGTTGAATTCAGGTGTTTCTTTTCTAACAGGGGTCTGGAATACAAAACAATAATGACTAATGTTGTAATATAGTTGTATATTGGGATAAATATCATTGCATTGGTTAGTTTGGTTTAACCCATAAAGACCCAAACATCCACTGGTAACCAAAACCATCTACTGATCTAAACTGTTTAATACCTGTTGATTCACTAATCCTATCAATACAAGTAGTAAGAAAAAGTGACATTTTCAGTAAAATCTCTCATTAACTGAACATAAACCCAGTGTGTCCACCCACTGTCATTGATCCAACTCCATGGGTTTTACTGGTGAATCAATGTTGTAGAAGATGACAGTGTTTCCACGGTAACCACGGAGCCTCTGAACGTCCAAATGGGTCATATCTGATGACCATGAAAAAACGACAAACTGCATTTTACACCAATTATTTAATCACATTTCTTTAATTTTGTTCAGTTTGTGGCATATTTTGTTCTTGTAGCTGATTTGTTTGGTTTTTTTTTTCATTTTTTATTCATTTTATTGATTACTTTGGCTGTTCTTGTTCATTTTATTGACTATTTAGTTAATTTTCCAGCATTTGTCTCTGAATGTCCCAATGGGTCATATGTGATGACTATGAAATGACGACAAACTGCATTTTACACCAATTATTTACACTGCAAAAATCTAAATGTTACCAAGTGTATTTTTCTCATTTCTAGTCAAAATATCTCATCACACTTAAAATAAGACATAATCACCTAAAGAGTAAAGTTGATTTTCTACATTTGAAAAATTTCACAAAAGTAATAAAGTGTTATGTTCCCCAATAACACACTATGGTTGAAATTTTGAATTTTCTACGAGTGAACTATAAAGGGTTAATCTTTTATCAGGCAAGTGCCTATTTCTGGTAATTTCCTTGACCTTTCTGTTCCTTTCACCTTACATATGATTTTATTGTATTTTTAATATATTCTTCTTGGATTGGAATGGTAAGGAATGATGTTCAAAGGGATCACGAGGATGTGGACAGGGGTCTGGATCAGCACGCATGTTGGTCTAATGTTCTAAAATACATGTTCCATTCACCGTACATGTGTTTTTCTTGTATTTTTAATATATTCTTCTATTTTTTTCTCTTTTTTTTGCCACTTATGAGCAAGGAACCAAATATGGTAACTTCACTGACCATGATTTTCTACATTTGAAAAATTTCACAAAAGTAATAAACTGTTACATCCTACAATAATACACTCAGGTTGAAATTGTGACTTTCAGAGTATTTCTATGTGTGTCCTATAAAGGGTTAATTCTTTATCAGGCAAGTGCCTATTTCTGGTCATTTCCTTGACCTTCCTGTTCCTTTCACCTTACATATGATTTTCTTGTATTTTTAATATAGTCTTCTTGTATTTTTTTTTTTTTCTTTTTTTGCCACTTATGAGCAAGGAACCAAATACGGTACCATCATTGACCTTGATTTTCCACATCACAATAAAAAATGAGAAAAAATTCACAGAAGTAATAAACTGTTACATCCTCCGATGACACACTCAGGTTGAAATTGTGACTTTCCCAGTGTTTCTATGTGTGTCCTATAAAGGGTTAACCCTAGAGCTGCAGATCACTTTGTGTGTCCGTGCACCGGCGCATAATATACGCCACATGGTGAGTGTATTGGCGCTGATCTCGACCTCTGGATAAACTGATATTGATTTTGTTGCTCAGTAAGTTTCCATTGTGTGACAAAAGATGTATTACCTGTAATGCACGGAGCACATGCAACACTGAGTCTCCTGATTCATCTGTAGAAAGCGCTCTTTAAATCACCGGGACTCGGCCCAGTCGATGGGTGTGTGGATATGTGTGTTTATGTGTAGATGTGTGTGGATGTGTGTGAATATGTGTAGATGTGTGGTGCAGGCTGAGAAGAATTTGTATTGACGGGTCACTGCGCTGTAGCTTGCCAACCACCAATAGCTCTGGTTATTGACTGCCATAATAGGCTTCCGGCATGTCGGAAAAGTGATAACTCTCGGCCATTTTCCAGCTGTCCATGGGATAATAATCATTAAGAATATGCGCCTGCCAGAGCTTTTGTCTGTGGGTTGTTATCGCTTGAGATTTTCACAAATCTGCTCTATAATCCTGGGTAAATCAGTGATAATCCTCTGTTTAAAACCAGTCCTCAAGTGAGCGGCCTGTAAAGCCTTGGAAATTTCATCTGCTTAAAAACTTCACTTGGTTGTTTGTTTGTTTTTTTGTTTGGAAGGTGGAACAGTTTGGATGTGAAACGTGGCCTTAACCCTATAACGTCAAACGTATCATATTTGATGCATGAGTTTTGAAGCCCTCTACAGGATCAGTGTGATATTTTTTGTTCTTGAAAAACCTGATGTATACAATTAGATACATGCAATACACAGATAATCCACCAGGGGGAGGAATTCATTCACCAGAGGCCTTTCCAGTGACACTACAAGACTGTCATTAATGAGGAAGGAGGAAGAACTGGGAGAATTTTGAAAAGGAATTACCAATTTGTCAGATATGTTTGTGTTATATTATGTTTTTGTTTGTTCAAAAAAAAAAAAGTATTTAAGCATTGAGACCCGATGTATCAAATATGATACAAAATTGAAACTCATACATGGAAACTGATATTTGAAAAAAAGAAAGTTTGGGTTGTTCAGAAAGACCAAAACAGGCTCCAGTTTCTTAATGGTTCAGGCTTTACAGGGTTAAAGAGACCAGTTCCTTCAGTTTGATCTTCTGTTAAATTCTTCCAGGAATAATAATAATAATAATAATAATAATAATAATAATAATAATAATAATAATAATTATTATTATTATTATTATTATTATTATTATTATTATTATGATGATGATGATGATGATGATGATGAAGGCAGCATCAGTTACTTTTCCATTCACTGTAAAAGTTACTGCCTCTAGACTGAAGCCATTTACTTATTACCTCCAAGACTAAAAAGACATGCTAATATATGACTCAAATTAACTGTATCTGCTAATTTACTGCATTAGAACATGTACAAACACCCAACATCTGATCTATAAATGTGTCCGGTGAATGTATCTTTTCATCATGTTTGTGTTTGGATTGTATGTGTAAGAATTGTTAATAAAACTTTGTCAAAAAAAAAAAGTAATCTATCAAAAAAAAAGTTCAAGTGCTTTTGGTGTCGTAGTGAAATGAAAAATGGCTGACACTTGTTTTTTGTCTCGTTTTGTCTTGATTATTAGAAGTTTGATGTTTGTTTCCTGTATTGAAAAACATTGTCTTCAATTGAACAAATATTATACATTTTTCTTCACACCAGAAGAATCAATAAATATATTTGATTAAAAAAAAAAAGTGTCAGCCATTTTTCATTTCACTTCAACACCTAAAGCACTTGAATACAACACACTCAAATTCACTAGTAGAAAGAATCATCTTCCTGATAGCACCTGAAGGCAGCATCATATACATTTACATTCATTGCAAAAGTTACTGCCTCGACTGATGCTATTTGTTCATTACCTCCAAGACTAGAAAGACATGCAAATACACAACTCAAATTAACCGTACATGCTCATTTACTACATTAGAACATGTACAAACACCCAACAACTGATCTATAAATGCTGAATTTATCTTTTTATTGTGTTTGTGTTTAGATTGTATGTTCAAGAATTGCTAATAAACTTCCTTAAAAAAAATAAAAATAAAAAATTGTGTCAGCCATTTTTCATTTCACTACGACACCAAAAGCACTTGAACACAACACTCTCAAATTCCATAGTAGAAAGAAATCATCTTCCCGATAGCACCTGAAGGAAGCATCATTAAAAGTTACTGCTAGCTTCTAGACTGAAGCTTTTTTACTTATTACCTCCAAGACTAGAAAGACATGCAAATATATGACTCAAATTAACCGTATCTGCTAATTTTCTGCGTTAGAACATGTACAAACACCCAAGCAGAGCAGGTTTGCTCTGTAAACGATGAAACAGATCGCTCCATAATGACCATCCACTGACACTAACAAAAAGGTCTTTATAGACAAAGTAATGACCATCTATCTGTGAGCGTTTAATAAGTGGACAGTGAGTGAAAATGCTGCCGTGAAAACAGCGAGCAGCACAAAGCCTGTTCTGGAAAAACCCCTTGAACCACCATGCCTTTTAATCCTGTTTCTTAATGGAGATAAATTCCTGCAGTGCTTTTGAGGCTTAAGGGAATCAGCGCTGTGCCATTGCCAAACAGCAACAAATCCCTACAAGAGAGTTGCATAAGCTATGCACTTTTCAATTTTGTCTGATAGGCAGATCGGTGCAAAACTATGACGACTGACGACAGAAATGGAACACCAACACCCCCACTCCAGGAGGTCCTCAGTCTACAGGTAGGGGTTAACCCTTTAAGAACCAAAGTAGCAATATTACAACAAGCAACATAAGTGACTGAAACAGACCATAACTCCAGACAGAGTTAATATTTTATTTGGCCTTTCACAAACTGATAATACATTTAAAAAAAAAAAAGATATATCATCAGCCTTTTAGTAATATTTGCCAAATGTCACAGTGCACTAAATTTGTATACCAGCGTCCTAACATTATTGTTTTTAAAGCACTTTTTTCCAGTTATTTAGGTCATTTGAAGAACATTATAAATTCTAAAGCGAGTAGAACAAGGAGACTATGCCAAGTATATAATCTTATTTAATTTATATAATTTCTATTTCTATACCTCAAGCTCGTTTTTTTTTTTTTTTTGCATTTATTTATTTATTTTTATTGTCCAACACATATCTGCACAATAACTTATTTATGAACATGTATATATGTATATGTTATGTGCAAATTTATTTATTTGGTACATCTCTTTTTTATACTGTTGGCTCTTTATTCTGTCCACCTGTAAACTGCAGCTGATTGAAGTCCAGGAAAAATTTCCCCACAGGGACAATAAAGTATATCTTATCTTATTTTGATTTATTTTGGATTTTACCTACTTTTGTATCTATATATTGGAAATGTAAAATATTTTGTTTAGTGTGACTATTGTTTTTACCCTACTTTGTTGTAATACAATTATGTTTATATATTGTTCAATTGTTCATTGTTCAAAAAACAAAAAAACAAACAAAAAAAAAAACTAGAGTTGACAAATCTTGTTACCCCCTCCCACCAATAGATGGCGGACACGTGCCCCTTCAACCCTAACACTATTTAAGGGCATATTTCTATTCAAAGTGAAGAAGAAAATCCAGTTTAAAGGCATGGTCCTGAACCAGTTTAGTAAGTGAGTAAATCTGGTTTAGTTTTAGTTTGGATGGATTTGTCTACTCTGCTGCTTGAATAAAAAGCTACTAAAACTTACTGCATTTTACTTTCTACTAATTTGTAAGTTAATTTACTGTAAGGATAAGATGACTTGATTTAAAAAAAAACAAAAACAAAAAAACAAAAAAAAAAAAAAAGCCAAAAACACAAAGAAAACTTCCATGTAAATGTGTAAAGTTTAATTTTTTTTTTTTTTTTTTTAATGAAGTGGCTACTGACAGTACTGTGGCATGAAATATCAGTTTGTCTGTTACTGCAGAGCCAGCCAGCGCCCTTGATATATCATTTCTAGACTGTTAACTTGTTACATCCTGAAAAGTACCAAGGCAATCAGATAGCAAATAGGTCAAAGTCTGACACAGTGGAGAATTAGCTCACTTGGTATTGTATCAGACTACAGTGTGAAAGACTCAGGGTTCAAATCCTGGTTGAAGTACTTTTTTTTTTGTAAGATTTTCAAACAGGGGGCAGAAGCGGGGGGCACTGTGCCAAGGGTGCCGGTAGGTAAAATCTGACATTGATATAAATCCGCCTCTGGGACAACGTTCAGAGTGCAGAACTTGGACCACAGCACTCAATACACTGAACTGACACAGAACTGAGAGGTCACATGGCACATCTAACATGTAGCTCCGCCTACCTTCTCCAGCCTCACTGACTGCACAGAGCAAAAAACACCATAAAACAACATACAGAGTATTTACAACAATAATTCCTATTCTATATACTATTGATAAGTAGTCATTTCTTCCATCAGTTGCCATAGTACTGCGTTAGAAAAATGCACAAAAGAATGAATTGAAGTGTACTCCATATATGACCACAGTACAGTGGCAACAATAGGATAATGAGTTCATGGAGCAGATTCTGTGATTGGCTCTAGTACAAATGCTAATATCTGATTGGCTCTGTGCTGATAGAAGAACCCATATTTCGTGTCACAGTACTGTGGCAGTAGACATTATCATTTTTTAAAATATGTATTTATTGAGATTTCTTCTTTTAACCAAGACAACAAATTACAAACAAACAAGGAACATAGAGAGAATAAATGTAAATAAAAATACAAACACACACACAAGAAAGAAACAACTAATTATAATATAACAAAGAAAAAAACAGTAAATATGGACTATTTTCTAAAATTTTCTTGTAGAATAATAATAATAATAATAATAATAATAATACATCTGTTGATGGTTGGATGGATGACACAAATTGCTATAGATTCAAAGTTAAATGTTAGTGAAAGTTGCACAATACAATATGGCCACATACTGCCCTGTGATGCCACAAAATCCAAATTAGCTGAGTACATTCTCTTCCATCATACACTTTGGGTCAAATCCAATACTTTTCTCATTTACAGTATGACTTTATCTCCAACCACTTCCAAGATACAGCTTTTTGAAATGTTCATATCAAAATGGAATATTTTTTCTGACGGTGCCTACAGGGTTAAGGCCGTGTTTCATTTCTTTTTATAATGAAACCCTGCTTTACACTGAAGGTCCGCGCTTCAGTATCAAAAACCGTATTGACTGATACATCAAATGGAGAATCGGGATGATTTATTTGTCAGGAACTTAAAAGGTTTTTCCGCACTGCAGACTCCGACGCCCACAGGAGCATTGGCGTCAAGTTCACAGAGAAACTTATCTATTCTGAAGAGGTCTGTTCAACAAATCACATTTTGTAGCCTAAAACATTATTCGGGCATTCCCACTTCCCTTTCATGTTTCTTAATAGAGAAAAGTTGTCTTAAGAGAGTTTTTCACACTTCGCCGTGATGAGATAAGCAGCGTGTCAGAGGTCATGTTATCCCAGAGCGCTCTCTTCTTATTCTGATCTCTAGTGGATGTTATGGTGAGTTCCTTTAGTTCAGAAAAAACTTAACCTCTTTCACCTCCTTGAGAGAAAAGTTCAGAAAAGCACAACAGGGAGGATGTCTGAGTTGAGACGGACACCCTCGAACTGCAGCTTTTAAAGAGAAACAGGATATTTTCAGGGGTCAGAGGTCTTTTTACTGATTGCGGGGGGCTTTTGCGTAGTGTCCAAATTCCCCAAAAATCATCTTTTTTGCTAATAAACGTAGATAAAATGTGGCGAGCTGCAGTCGGTGTTCACTCAGAAGGTAGTTCGATAAGTGGGGGGAGCTTTAAAAAACTTTACTAAAGTACAAAATGTGCCGTTTTCATTTTCAGAGAAAGGTTACAAGGTCAAAGTCGAAGACGGCGCAGCACTAACAAATGAGCTTATTTGCAAAAAGCTCATTACGGACAAGTTTTTTTTTAAATGTGTGGGTAAGACTCACAAGGTCAAAGATTTTACAGGTTACTTAATGATTGAGAAATAGTTCAGCCTTGATAAATTTAGTATTAGAGCTGCAGTGTTTGATTCATTTATTTATTTATTTATTTTAGTCATTAATGAACTAAATTCCATAATTCCCTTTCAGCACATTGTAATTCAAGTGGACTGAGATGGAATAATAATTCTACGAACTTCTGTAGAAAATCTGCTCTATGATGCAGGCTTTGTCTAATTCAGTGTTTTTTAACCATGGGGTCGCGACCCCACATGAGGTCGCCTGGAATTCAAATGGGGTCACCTGAAATTTTTTGTAATTGAGAAAAAATAAAATTACTAATAAAAAAAATATTTTTTAAAAATAATTCAACATATATTTCTTTATAATTAAAACACCACAGACTTTTAGTTTAGTTTTGTTTCGAGCACATAGAATCATCAGATAACAAAAAACCAGACAACATGGTCAAACTAAATTCTTCAACGCTCAAAAAGGAGTGGGAGTTTCCTAATAAAAATCAAGTTCAAATAAAATGCTGGATAACATCTGAGAGCGCGTATCTTGATTGATTTGATCATGTGACCGTATGCGTTACTACACTTCAACCTGCCCAGACACAGTCGCAGTCAGAAAACCGAACAGAGAATGGAAAGATTTCTTCGCCCGCCTGGCTCTGCTAAGACATCTAAGAGAAACTGAGAAGCAGACACCGAAAAGGTGCATTATATACATTATATAGACTGAATGTCATCTAAAATTAGTGTTTATTTGCAACATAATATAGGTAACTATTACAAGATCAAAAACAATTAATTTCAGCCAAAAATGTCTCAGTTTTAAATGTCTGGAAGTATGAAGGCAGTTACACTTGACCACATTAGAAATAGATGAACCTGTTTATGTAAAGCAAACATAAATGAGCCTTTAACTCGTAGGTGCACCAGTGTCTGGACCTTCACTCTTCCATAAATGGGTCAAAACAACCCAAGTTACAAATCAGTGTGTTTTTATGACACTTATATCATTTTGTCACGTTAAAATGAATCATTTACATAATCTTTTGGGCCATAAAAGAAAGATTTCATGTTGTAAATATTTTTTTTTCTTTTTAAAGACATTTTTAACAATTTTAAATAGAAAATTTTAAAAACATATCAAAATTTGAAAAGCAAAGTATATCTAGAATATAATATATAGCACAGAGTTATTCAAAAAGAACCAACCGATTTCATGACGCATTGCTTCAGTTCTCAAGCATCATCATGGAATGGGTCAGTGAGCATTTGAAAGAGGAGTTTTCTAAGTTCTGAATGGCTGCCTCGATGACCTTAAACATCGAATAACAACAGTGATCAACTCAGTGGATGGTGATATGGTGATATGCTGATATGCGTCAGGGAGGAATTCTCTTATTGCATTGATGTTGTCTGTGCTGCAGGTGGTGGACACACTGAACACTTGTAAGACAGGAAATAAAAGTTGATTGTGAGTAGAGTACTTGTGACTTTGCTGGAGTTTTCTCTTGCTTTTCCTTATTGAAAAACTGCATAATGAAATCGGTTCATTCTTTTTGAACAACCCTGTATTTAACAGCAACAGACCAATGTCAACATCCATTCTGTGAGTGAGTTCTTTGGTTTTGCTGTTGAATGAATCAAAGTTTCAGATATAATTCCATTAAAAATGAATGAAGGTCATTTAGACCCACCTATGGAAGGTTGGGGTGTGACACAAAAAGTACAATTTCATAAAATCTGTAAAAGATTAGTTAAACATTTAAATTGCATGGCATTAATAGTTTTGTTTTTGAGGAATACCTGGAATGTGAAATAATAACAACTTTAATTACAAAGATATTGCAAGAAAATAACCCGACCGGGTCATTTTGGACCCACTTATGCATCTAAGGGACATTAAACAAAGCTGGTATTTTATTTAGCTGTGTAATAGAAGTTGGAAGGAAAGTGTGTTTTTAGTGGTGAGGCTCATACTTAGTTGTTCTAAAATGTTTCTGTGAGGGTAATAACTGATAAAGGATAAAGGAGGAGTCTTTTATAATTAATCTAGTGGTTTTTGCTGAGTATTAGACTGGATCTGGTTCAGCTGATGGATGTGGTTTTGGGTCAGATTAATGATCCGTTATCAGTTGTCACAGGACATGAAACAGTGTTGATCCTTTTCATTATAAACCATCATATGCTGTTGAACACACTTACAGGTCAGTGAGTTGATTTTAACACAGGTCAAAATGACCCCTATTAAAATAAGTGTTTTGATGCCGATTCACATCATTTTGTCATGTTCGAAGTAATCATTTGTATTATATTTTGGTCCATAAAAGAATGATTTCATGTTTCATGTTGTAGAATGAAAGAATGTCATTTCTGACCACTTATGCATCTAAGGGTTAATCTTGGAACAGAAGTTCTCCAAGGTGAAGCTGAAACACTTAACCGGTAATTCATAATAATCATCTGCAATCAAAAACACGATTCATTGAAGATGATTGAAATTACAGAGAAGCTCTGATTTTATATCCTCGACCTTCAGCTTCACATGTGTGACAAAAACATACTTTAATCAAAGGTCCACTCACTGACCTGTAAGTGTGTTCAACAGCATATGATGGTTTATAATGAAAAGGATCAACACTGTTTCATGTCCTGTGATGACTGATAACGGATCATTAATCTGACCCAAAACCACATCCATCAGCTGAACCAGATCCAGTCTAATACTCAGCAAAAACCACTAGATTAATTATAAAAGACTCCTCCTTTATCCTTTATCAGTTATTACCCCAACAGAAACATTTTAGAATAACTAAGTATGAGCCTCACCACTAAAACACACACTTTCCTTCCAACTTCTATTACACAGCTAAATAAAATACCAGCTTTGTTTAATGTCCCTGAGATGCATAAGTGGGTCCAAAATGACCCGGTCAGGTTATTTTCTTTTAATATCTTTGTAATGAAAAGTTGTTATTTCATATTCCAGGTATTTCTCACAAAACATGTTAGTGATGTCATGCCATTTAAATTTTTAACTAATCTTTTATAGATTGTATGAAATTGTACTTCCTGTGTCACTACCCCAAGCTTTTATAGGTGGGTCAAAGTGACCTTCATTAATTTTTAATGGAATTATATCTGAACCTCTGATTCATTCAACAGCAAAACCAAAGGACTCACTCACAGAATGGATGTTGACATTGGTCTATTGCTCTTACATACTATATATGTACCGTACTTTCTGGACTATAAGCCGCTACTCTTTTCTCACGCTTTGAACCCTGCGGCTTATACAACGATGTGGCTCAAGTACAGATTTTTACAGGCTAACGGCCTCCAGGGGGCGGTCTAGCAGGAAGTGCAAAAGCGAGACAGACAGGTAGAAGGGGTGATGAAGAGGAGAAGTTTTAGGCTTAACTTTAAACAATCATTTTGCGTGTCATGCACAAACCCTCATCATGGAAAACACACGAAGAAATGCATATGATGCAACTTTTAACCCTTTAATGCATAGTGGTCACTACAGTGGACAGTTATTCTACAGCTGTTCTCTTGTATATTCATGGGTTTTGTTGTTTTAGTTCCATATCGACCAACACAGTGGACACCTATGCATCATTCCATACACTGACATTCCTGTAACTTTCCTGTTCTCTTATCTAAATCAGGGGTCAGCAACCCTGGTCCTAGAGAGCCACTATCCTGCATGTTTTAGATGTATCCCTCTTCCAGCACACCTGATGGTCGTTATCAGTCTTCTGGAGAGCTTGATGATAGGCTTATCATTTGAATCAGTTGTGTTGGAAGAGGGATACGTCTAAAACATGCAGGATTGTGGCTCTCTAGGACCAGGGTTGCTGACCTCTGATCTAAATCAATTACTAATTCTTATTAGACTGTAATTAACACAGATTTTTTTGGGTTTTTTTTTTTTAACTTTTTGTTGTTTTTTTTGCATATTAATCTGAGTAATAACTAGTATTCTAGTATGTTAAAATGTGAGAAAACATCAGATTAGCAGCATTAACCTCCTGAGACCCAGGAAAATTTAAATTTTAGCTTTTTTCCATTAAGCAATTGTCTTGATTGGAAACAGTTTTTGCAACAGTTTTTTTTGTTTGTTTGTTTGTTTTCAGATACATTTTATTATTATTATTTTTTATTTATTTTTTTTTTTTTATTTTTTTTTATGGAATGTTCTTTGCAATGGACAGCAAGTAAAACTGTCAAACTTTTGTCCCCTACAGAGGACAAAAATGGGGTCTCAGGAGGGTAAAAGCTGGGTCTCAGGAGGGTAAAAATGTTTCTGAGCTTCAAAAATTAAACACATGGTGTTCAGCTGAGTGGACATTTTTGTAACTCCATGAAAACCAGGTCCATAAAAAAAAAAAGGATTTTTTTTTTCATGCCTAAAGAGGAATAAAAACATTCAGGGAAAAAAATCTTGATTAAGGTTCTCATAATTCATGCATGAAAGGGTTAAGTTAAAACCAATCGATGTGTCTGTCCAAGAAGGAAACAGAGCTGCTGCACGTAAGTGCCATTGAGAGAGAACGGATAGAGACTGAGAAGGTGTGTGACGGAGCCTTTCTGAGGCTGTTCAACTCCGACACTGAAGATGACGACTGCAGTGGTTTCAGTGAGCAGAAGAAAGATGAAGATAGCGATCAATGACTTCTCTGTTTTTTTAACCAGCCATTTTACTGCCGTGTTACAGGCACTGTCTGGAAAAAAGCAGTTAAGGTATGGAAATAAATATTTAAATAATCTTTCTGTTTACCATCTTTCTGCGTAAATATCTCATGTTACAATGTGGACACCTGCAGCTTATAGTCATGTGTGGTCTATATATGTACAAATATTTTTTTTCTTTTAAAATTTGGTGGGTTCGGCTTATAGTCAGGTGTGGCTTATAGCCCAGAAAGCACTGTATATATACTTTGCTTTTCAAATTTTGAAAATATATTTTAAAAAAAAACCAAAAAAACAGTTTTTAACTGTTAAAAATGTAAAAAAAAAAAAAAAAAAAAAAAAAAAATTAAATTTTAAAAAATCCAAAATATAATAGAAATGATTATTTTTAACATGACAATGACAAAACTGGTAGAAAAACACATTGACTTCATAACTATAATTACACACAACTATATTTTTGCACATTTATGTATATTTCGAGTACATATTGTACAAATTGCTGCTGTAATTTTATGTTTTAATATGTGTATTTGATATATATGTATGCATTCAGAGCAATGTATATGTTTTTGTGTTTGGAGCTATATATTTATCTAGTTATTTATTTATTGTTGCTGTATTGCTAATTCGCTCCTGCTACTGTTCATTATACTTGAATGGACTTTAACACCCAATAATTTCCCGCTGGCATTAATAAAGTTTTCTGTTTCTGGTTTTAACATGAGTCATTTTTGACCCATTTATGGAAGAGTGTAGGGTCCAGACACTTGTGCACCTAAGGGTTAAAATCAAAGAAAACTTGCTCATATGTTACTTGATCAAAAGGCTGAAACACATACTGGCCATAAAGTGTGTGTTCTTCAGCAGACGTTCCATCAGTCTGTAAACCTTCAACACACTCCCTCATCAATGCACTGACCCGAGGAGAGAAAACATCAGCGGTGACAATCTAATGTGCTCCTATTCTTCTTTAGGGCTGAGGTCTAGATATATCTTTGCCAGGTATCGACTCCACTCAACACTGCTTAGTGTCCCAAAATGTGATCCCAGTCAAGATTGGTTTTTGCTGCCTCAGGGGAAGTGGGCCAATACAAAATACAAGGAGGTGAGGTGAAGCGTTTTAGCCAGCGGCACCACCACACTGAGCTTCAAACCTTTATGATTTTATTCATTTATTTTTATACAGTTTGTGTGATTTGGACATTGGTCTAAGTGAGCTTTAATCACAGAAAATATGGTCTTATTTTGACACTGGACAAGACAATGAGTACAGGTCAACACACTCATTTAGCAGCTTCAATGAGAACATTTACAGGCACAATAAAATAAAACAATAACTCTGATCAGTATCTGATTTCTGGAGTAAACAGCGTCATCTGATATGGTTTATCACATAACAGTAATCTGACAATGAAAAACAGAGCTGACGGTCAGTCCAACAGCATATTTAAATATATGCCTTTATTAGTCCCACAGGGGGAAATTCCAGTAAAAAGAAGTGTAAAGACATTAATGACATTCGTTTGACCTTTCAAGGTCACTCAAGGTCAAAGGTCATGGCACCAAATGAAAGCCTATATATGACTTCCTATCTATTGCCAATAGTAATTATATCAATATCTTCAACTGTTTTCAAGTTACAGCACTTTGAAATGTGTCCCATTATAAATCAATGGGGATTTTTAACCTTTCAAAAATTCATACAAAATTGAAAAATCAATATTTTCCAATTCTTTGAACAAATTTGGTAGACCTTACCCCACAGATGTTCCACAACAAATATCAAGTCATTCTAACTGACGGTTACGGAGATGACGATTCTTGAAAAATGATTTACTGGTAAACAATGGACGGATGATAAACTGATACCAAAAGTCCATCGGTCCCCGTGGGTCGTTGGATGAAAAAATCTGATTAACACCTGGATTTCTTCATCATTCATTTCATTTCATTTTAGCCCTGCATATTCCATCACATATTCAAAGATTTTTGCCCGCATTTTCCTGGTCGGACTGATATCTGTCAGCACAGGGGTCCCCCAAGGATGTGTGCTTAGTCCACTACTATACACTAAACACACTTTGGTGCAAGTTCATTCACTTTGGGATTGCACCTTAGTTTTGCTTTTGTATTTCCTTTGTTATGCCTGTTTGAAACATGCGTGAATCACTACTTCATTGTTTGTTTGTTTGTTTGTTTGTTTTTTACAAAGGATAATAATATAATAAATGGTGATAAATACTTAAGAAAAGTTAACTACAGAGGAGTATACATTTGGGAACTGACACAAAGTAGCTCTCGGTCTTTATGAGTTAAAAAGGTGGGTTTTTTTTCCAGATGAATTATATTGCGTAGAAAAGTAATGTTTCTTACTGGATGAAACTTTCAGGGGTCAAAAAGGCGAGGCAGGTGTTCTTCATCAGCTGTCAAAAAGAAAACCCGCTTTGATCAGCGATGCTCCAAAGGAGGTGAGGAGCTCAGGATGTTCAAAGTTTGGGGGTTCAGAGTGATTGTTGGATTTTTGTGGACAGGAAGGAATTGAAACTGAAGGAGTGAAGCAGTGAATGAAATGTATGAGAGACACTGCCGAGTATTTCCAAGGAAAAGTCCAGGGTCCTGTTGTTTCCTTTTCATATGGACGTCATAAAGAATAACTCGGAGGTCGTTCAGACAGCGGCGACCCCTTCAAGGCCAATCCACAGGGTTAAGTCTGACGTCACGATGCTGAAAAACTCAACTTCTTCTCAACTGACTCATAAAGACCCAGTGTTACTTTTGTGGCAGCTCCCAAATAAAACTTTCTCTCAATTTAAACTTTCTTAAGTGATTTATAATCACCAATTAAAAAACTACCCTCTGCATTTTACATGTTTTCTTTGTAAATCATGCATCTTCCTATTTTTAATCCACTGATCATGTAGCCGTTCATAAGATGAGGGTTATTATATCAGTAACAGAGAAAACTGATGAAAAGCGACTTTTTCAGCAAAGATATCAATAACCAAATGTTAAAACAAGTGTGTCCATACACTGTCATCAGCTGGGTTTCCATTACCCTCAGAAATGCACAAAATGTAAATGCACAATAGAAAACTAGTAATGGAAACACTGAAATGCCGCAAAAACTGTCAGAGATCGCAAAAAAGTTCTTACGCTCTCGTGAGGTAGTTTCTGAGACGTTTCGATATAGAAGTATAGCACAAAAGTGTAACAGAAATGCATTTTGACCCATCTGGTCCTGGTGGTTTTGCTCAGGCCCTATGACCCTGGACTCAGAACAGGTGGTTTTAGTTTGTTCAGGCCAATACAGGGTGGAGAAGCAAAATTTACAATGAACATTTAGTTGTTTTTTCTCAACAGGCACTACGTCAATTGTTTTGAAACCAAACATATATTGATGTCATAATCATACCTAACACTATTATCCATACCTTTTCAGAAACTTTTGCCCATATGAGTAATCAGGAAAGCAAACGTCAAAGAGTGTGTGATTTGCTGAATGCACTCGTCACACCAAAGGAGATTTCAAAAATTTTTGGAGTGTCCATAAAGACTGTTTAGAATGGAAAGAAGAGAATGACTATGAGCAAAACTATTAGGAGAAAGTCTGGAAGATACTATTAAAGAAGAATGGGAGAAGTTGTCACCCCAATATCTGAGGAACACTTGCGCAAGTTTCAGGAAGCGTGTGAAGGCAGTTATTGAGAAAGAAGGAGGACACATAGAATAAAAACATTTTCTGTTATGTAAATTTTCTTGTGTGTGGCAAATAAATTCTCATGACTTTCAATAAACTAATTGGTCATACACTGTCTTTCAATCCCTGCCTCAAAATATTGTAAATTTTGTTTCCCCACCCTGTAGACACTGGTTTTAGTGGAGGAACTGCCTCCCCAGGGCACGACAAGTCTGGTGACACCGGAGGTTCAAGAACATCACACAGTTCATTAAAGCTGCGTATGACTTTCATCGCCAATTTTTCATCAGATCTGTAAAACCCCAGTCATAGATTAAGTATCACAAATCCGTAAGTCTTTCCATGATTACACACCTGACTCTCTTTCCTCACAGCGAATGATTTCGAAGTGTACGTGGAATTCTGCTTCCCACGATGCACATCGTGACCAATTTCCAAAAATGCCCGAGTTACCTACCGGTTCTGTTTGTAAACAAATGGACTGTTTATGGTGGAGTACACTTCCAAATTGCTCACAGTGAGGGAAGAGATTCAGGTGCATAATCACAGAAAGACTTATGAATTCATGGTACTTAGGCTATGACTCGGGTTTTACAGATTTGATGAAAAACTGATGGCGGTGATCGTACATAGCTTTAAACGCAGCCCAGGTCATTCGTAAATTCTGGATCCACAACTTGTTGGTGAATTCCTGATATACAATTCTCTGTTCCATAAATCCATTCTGCGTGGCTGCTGCCATTAATAAGGACTTTGTCTTGGGACGATTCTCCGTTCCCTTCTTCTTTAGTTGAACACAGCCAGTGCAATAGCAGTGAAACCATCTTCCTTAAACCAGCGTCTTATGAGAACTATACAGTATTTTACGAGAATTACAACATGTCGCGAGATGGGACTTTACTAGAATCACACATCAAACACTCTTCAACGGACACACCTACAAGTCGAAATTGGAGAAATATTGCTTTTGTTTTGCGGAAAACTGTCATGGAAACCCAGCTATTGATCCAACTCCATGGGTATATGGTAACTACAGAGCCTCTGAACGTCCAAATGGGTGATATCTGATGATCATGAAAAGATGACAAACTGTATTTTACACCAGTTATTTACATGTATTGATAGAATTAATGGATCAACACTTATTAAACATTTACACTGGTAGATGCTTTTGGTCGGTGGTAGATGTTTGGGTCTATAAGCATTCATCAGGATCTTCTTTCCACCAATGTTATTATCGTTAATGAAAAATAACGAAACGACGAAAACTAGAATTGAAAAAAACATTTTCGTTAACTGAAATAAATAAAAACTATAAATAAAAAAAAAAAAAAACTATAACTAACTGAAACTGTATTGTGTGCTTACAAAACTAACTAAAACGTATAAAAATTATGGATAAAATTCCCTTAGTTTTTGTTTTTGTCAATGTCGGATTAATATGAAATTGATTTATTTCGCTCAAGCAATTTTAGCTGATGGCACCATACAGCACTTCAAGGTCCGTCACTTCTCGTCACTTGTTCAGAGTCGTCTTCTCGTCCCCACTCTACCTGCAATATGGAGACTAAAATTGGGGGAAAGCAGCAGAGTCCTGTTTGAGATTTATGGGAGTACAACGGCAAAGATATGAAAAAAATAAAACTAAACTAAAATTAAGCATTTACAAGGAAAACAAAAACGAATAAAAACTAACAAACCTGCTCTAAAAACTAACTAAAACTAACTGAATTAGAGGAAAAAAAAGCCAAAACTAAATAAAACTAAACTATAATGAAAAATCCATAACTATTATAACCTTGCTTTCCACCATGCACCCTTTCCTTCTCCACTCTGTGGTGCTATAAAACAGAAACAGCTGGTTGATGCACTAAAACATCACTAATGATCCACATTTCTTGCAGAAATAGAGCACACATACACACATACTGCAGTTGTCTGGACACATCCTACCTCTTCTGGCGGCAGTCTACACTGTCAACAACATCCTTGTTTTCCACAATTTCGTAGGCGAGATAAGTGACAAGACGGAGCTAATTAATCTCACAATCATCCTGTGATTATTACGCTCTCACTTCCACAGGTGCCACACGCCGCCTCTCCCCAGGAGTGCAATATATCTGAGACGGTCATCGCACAACGGCGGCGGCATCCGTCGACTCTCCATATTAAACGTAGCCAGGACAGCCAGTGGCAGCGCAGACTCAGACAAGGTGTTAATTGATTAGGGTGGAATCGGAGCGCTGGGGCCCAGCCAGTTTACCACCCTGATTAGACGGATGAGAGGCTCATTTATAATCTCGACAGTCACGAGATAATTACTAAAACACACAGTAATATATGCAACGGCAGCTGGGAGCGGCGCTGTGCTCTGATGGACAGGACGGGGATCAGGAGTTAGAAAGTCGAGTAATAACGACACGTCTTCTTTCAACTGGATTCTGTTCAAATGAAGATCGATGATACGCTGCTTTTATAAGACAAGAAATGCAAAATAATAATAAACACGATGAATATTCAACTAAATACAGAGATTGATGTACTTTAACCCCTTTAAAGGAGTGATATGTTGCTTTTTTAAATGGAATTCTTCATTTTTCAACATTTCCCTGTGGTCTCCATAAACTGTAAATGCTCTGCTTGGGTCTGAATTCTTCATTAATTCAACTCCACAGGTCCATCATCAACCCTATTTCTGAGTAATGACACCAGAAAGGTGGTTTGGAGCGCTGGCCCTTTAAATGCACACAAGCCACTTCAGGCCCCGCCCCCTCCAGGTTGTTGGCTGTGCTGCTCTGTCCTGCTCAACCAACAACTGAACATTTTAGGTAATCGGCTCCAAGTTTGGACATATTTTCAGTTTTTACTACAACCACTGCTGCTGATAAACAATTATGGCGTACTCAGAGAAATGTTTGTCAGAAGTCTGGACCTTATATGCTGGGGCACGAGAAACTTCATGGGTCCAGTATTGTGGGGGGCCCATAAGCAGTGGAGGGGGTCCAGTCAATACAGGTTAGAAGTTGTGTAAATGTCATGTAAGATCCGTTGAATGAGAGAGGAATAGAAGTCGGGAGGCAAACGTTAAAAGCATGTTAAGTTTCGATTTTGTTTTCACGTTTTCATTTTCAGTCAGTGACGTTGTTTATGGATCGCACCCTCATCTATAACCCCCCCGAAGGGTCCACAGTGATTATACTTCCATAATTGGTAGCGGCTCATAAGTGGTAGCGGCGCCCCTGCTTATACGTGCAAATGTCGTGACGTAACTAGTTATGGATACAACCAATTCAGCAGGAATTGAAACAGGTTGTAGAAATCCACTCGATTTTTGCCCAAATGAATATAGAGATAGCTTTGCAGCACCTGGAGGGTTCAAATTCAAACTCTATGAACTATTAAGGTCCAAATACACAAATAAATGAACCACAGACTAATAAAATGGGTTTAGCAAAATATGATCCCTTTGAGGGACATTATTGTTATACTTTTAGTACCTTTTAAATTATTCATGGTGTTTTACATGTGTGTTCTTCGTTTAGTGTTTTATGTTTGGTCTTAGAACTGACTTTTATTGTGTTTCGTGTATATATTTAGTGTGGATGTATGGCTGTCACTTCTATTTTGTGAAACTTTTTTCAGATTTTTCAGATAAAACACAATTTTATTTGACACGCGCATACAAAAACTCACATGTAACATGGACACCGGGTTTCAAATTCAAATTTTGAACTGTTAGGGTCCCCAAATACAGAAATAAATGGACCAAAGACTAATAAAAGTGGGTTTAGCAAAATATGGCCCCTTTAAGGGACATTGTTGTTGTACTTTTCATGGTGTTTTATATATATGTTCTTCATTTAGCGATTTATGTATGGTCTTAGAACTGACTTTTATTGTGTTTCAAGTATATTTTTAGTGTGGATGTATGTGGACTTCTATTTTGTGAAATTTTTTTCAGATTTTCAGGAAAAAACACATTTTTATGTGACAAAAATCCGCATGTAAAACGGACAAGGGTTTAAAATTCAAACTTTTTGAATTATTAGAGTCCTCAAATATACAAATAAACATACCAAAGACTAATTAAAGTGGGTTTAGCAAAATAGGACCCCTTTAAAATCAACCTCATTGATTGTATGTTCTGTATTATGGAAGACGACTGAATAAACTTCAATCTTAAACCTTAAATATTCAGCTTAAACACTGCGATCGCACCACTTTAAAGTCCCATCCACCCTTAACTCTGTTGCTCCTTCTTAACTCAGTCTGCTTTGTGTTTAATAGTTGTGTACACTCAGGCCAGATTTACATAAATAAAAGTGCAGGGTGAATTTGTGCTGCCTTTTTCATTTAATTCATGCTTGCAATCTGTGTGTAATTAGCGTCTGATTTACAGAGGCAGCATCTGCAGTGCCTGGGACCGACTGCAAATGAAACCCAGCCAGAAAGACAAAAGCAGCTGAGGACAGGGATGAGATCGGCGGGTTCTGGGAACCACGATGCCAACAGATTTACTGAGAGCGCCGCCTGCGTACCGGCGTCTATGATTGTTTATTACTCAATATACTGTATCTCAGCCACGATATATATTATTAATGCAACAGGAGGCGTCAAAGAAGAAAAGACAAATGGCCCCGTGGTTCATGAAGATGATTCATGAGCAGTTGAACACAAAACCACAACTCCCAATCCTCTCTGTTTAGTAGAAGGAAACCATCAGATATTGCGTTTGCTTTCTTTTTTACCGCAGACCGTTTTTATTTATCCAATAAAAAAATCTATTATTTAACGTCCATTTAGGAGATAACCGCATAAAGCCTCAGAGTAATTTCAGAGACACACATAGAATAATCCTAAACTAATATAAAGTATTAAGTTTGCTGCCGCTTGGAAACAAACATAATTTATTTTACGGTGGCACTCTGGTGTTTTATACGGACTAATGGTGTGTTTTAAGCTTATTATGGGCTGGAAATATTACGGAGCTGACACCATAACCAGCTCAAATCATCAATCTTGGATGAATTTGATGTTGTTGTTTGGGAGAACATGGTTAGATCATTCCGTTTTACACGTTCAGTGACAATAAAGGTCTGTTCCAGGGGTTTAGACAACCTGTGGCTCCGGAATCCGTGCATCATTCGTTCTTTTCATGGTCAATTGAGAATCAACAATCGGAAAATAAAAAAATGACTTGTTATTTCATTATTCATGTACAAATCAAAAATCAAGTCGTTTTTCATTCTTTCGATTGTACGCATAAATTAAAAATGGGAAATAAGCAATAATCAATAGTAGATGATGTGGTGTCCTGAAAGCCAGTATTTTAATCTAAAGTATTCAATTTGTATTCAGCCTGTATTCATTTGGATGCCAGAAGTTATTCTTAGTGTAATGTGAACCAGAGTAACTGACTGTTTTTCTTGGGAGAACCTCTACGAAAAAGAACACGTGCGCCCATGGAAAGTTTTCAAAATGTGGTGAACAAAAAAGAACGTGAATGGAAATTTGGAACATTCTGGGAAAAAGTTACATATTCATATGTGATAAACTAATACTGGGAAATAGTTATATATTGTAATGATCGCCTCCCTGTGTACAGTTGCTTTATATACTTTTGATTATTATGGTGACGCACAGCGACGTGAGGACATAACCTGTACACCTCGAGGTCAGACACGAGTTGCTAGCTATACGATATGCTGCTTTTGTTTTATGAGTTGGGACTCTCAAAACCCTTTATTTACTTTTTCCATGACAAAAGTGTGTTTATGCGACACGTGAAGAATGTCTGAGCTTCCCTGCAAACATTAAACGTGCAGCGTGACGGTAACAAGCTGTTTCGAGTCAGTATTTTCAACTCTTCCGACTAACGAAGGCTTCCCGGACCACTACAATATGTATATATGCTGTCCAATCCAGACAGACGCCAGAAAAAATGTAACCTATTGGGGATGAAACCAAGAATGGGGACTTAGACAGGACTAGAATAATGTTCAAGATATGATAAAAAGGAAAAAAGGGGGTATATCTAGAGTCTGTAGTTTAAAACTCAACCCTATGAAAATGGTCTCCCAAAGCGGAAAGCACCAGTTGTTTCTGCAGACTTCAAGTCAGTGTTTTTTATTATCATAATTATAACCTTAATTTAACCAGGAAAAAAGCTCATTGAGATCAAAAATCTCTTTTCAAGAGTGTCCTGGCCAAAACAGCAGCAGAAGAAGTGACACAAAATGGAAATCACAGCCAAACATCCACACTAGAAATATACATAAACACAATGAAAGTCGGTACTAAAAACAAACTTAAAACTGATTAGAACCTACATATAAAACATCACCATTATTTTAAAAGGTACTAAAAGCATAATAACAATGTTCCTTAAAAGCATCTCAAAGCCAAACCCAATTCAATCAATTAGAAAAATATCTATTTTGTGTATGAATAAACACTTTATGCGACTCCAATTCTGCTTGATCTCTGAGTTTGTCTTTGTCTCTGTGTGACTGTTACTCGATGAAACTCCACTACATACACACGAGTACAGAGGCATAAATTCAACTTCCAGATTACTGTTGTGGAAGAACGTCAAAGAGACCACAGATGTTTCCCACCTGCGGCCATAAAACTTCCACAACAATGACGGTCTTTCCATTCGGTAACTACAGAAGCCTCCGAACGTCTAAATGGGTCATATCTGATGACCATGAAAAGATGAATGACTGTATTTTACACCAATTATTTACATGTGTTGATAGAATTATTGGATCAGCAGGTATTAAACAGTTTAGATCAGTAGATGGTTTTGGTCGTCGGTGGCTGTTTGGGTCTTTATTTCTAAGATCTTTATTTCTAAGGTCTTTATTTTTAAGATACTACTCCTCACGTATAAAGCTCTAAATGGAACCGGACCAAGTTAGATTGCAAACTCACTGATCAATTATGTACAAACTAGAACACTGAGGTCATCAAACGCAGGGTTACTAGCGACTCCCAGAAATATTACAAAGAAAATGGGGGACGCAGCCTTTACTAACTATGCACCAAAGTTATGGAATACAATTCCAAAAGACATTAGAGAAGCCAGTTCACTGAATATATTTAAAACCAAATTAAAAATATTTTTATTCTCATTAGCCTTTGAAAGGAGATAAAAATGGGGTCACAATTCAGGAACCAGGAATGTGCGGTTTTTATTTTTATTTTATTTTTATTGTATTTCTGTTTTTATTTTTTATTTTATTGTATTTCAAATTTCATCTTATTTCTTGCACTTCAAAAATTCTATGCATAATCAAATATTTCAATGTGCGCTGCTTTTATTTTTATTTTATTGTATTTCTCTCAAATGACATCTTATTTCTTGCACTTCAAAAATTCTATGCATAATCAAATATTTTAATGTGTGTTGTTTTTATATTTATTTTTATTTCATTGTATTTCTCTCAAATTTCATTTTATTTCTTGATGTATAATCAAATCTTAATGTATTTTAATATTGTATTTTTTCAATCAATGTGAAGCACTTTGGGCTACAATTTCTGTATGAAAGGTGCTATACAAATAAAGTTTATTATAATTATTATTATTATTATTATTATTTATGGATTAAAGATCGTGCATGAGATTAAGATGTAAAGGTTGCAGAGAATTTAGCATTTCTTCAGTGTAAATCATGTATTTTTGTAGATTTCATTCGCAGATCATGTAGATGTTCATGAAAAGGCAAAGGTTATTATATCAAAACAGAGAAAACTGAAGAAAAAGCCACATTTTCAGCAAATACATCAATAACTTCATGTAAAATCAAGCATCTCCATCCACTGTCAAGTTACATCAATGTCCAGACTGAAGTCACAGATCTGCATCTGATTCAGGCTTACACACAGATCAGATTTCATGAAAAACCAAAGACATCTGCGTCACTTATGAGCAAAAAAACACCAGATCTGTGCCTCTTTTTGCTGCTCTGTGAAGCCTCGGTTCTCTAAAATAATCAGCAGAACAGCACCATTTTTACGTCACCCATTGGAGCACATAAGCATATTTTCCACATTAAAACAGTCATTTCATTTTGATGAAAATGTCACACTCCTACATATCTCAAGGCACTATGATAAAAAAAAAAAAAAAAAAAAAAAAATTGTCACATAAAAAAGCCATAGAACTGCATGTGACTCTTATATCAGATTATTAAAAAAAAAAAAAAAGTACAGAAAACCCCCAAGGCCATTAGAAAAGTCTCAGTGATCACCAACCTCAGTTAAACATGCAATCATTAGTGTAGTCCAGGGGATACCAACTTATTTTTCAGTCATCATAGGGTATACCCACTTCTAAATCCTCCTGATGTGCACCATTCAGTAGTATCTGAGCCAAACTGCCCATTTTACTCCTAGGATGGTGATTAGGGCTGTGTATCGGCAAGAACCTGGCGATACGATACAAATCACAATACTAGGATCACGATATGATATATCACGATATATCATGATACTGTCAAAAAGGCATTTTTTTTGTTTTGTTTCTTTTTTTCAATATTATTTCCTTGAAGAATTGAATTACACCAGAAATCTGCACAAATACTAAACACATTTTTATTTGATCACAACAGAATCTAATGCTATATCACAAAATGTTCCTGTGTTCAAACTGAAATTATGTTTTTACAGACATTACAGTTTAAGATCCTGTTCAAATGTTCATATTCTATTAGTTCAGAACTAACATCAGAACATTATTTTAGTTCAATCCCAACAAAGGAACTAACATTATTTAATAAAAGAGTGTTAAATAATAAAAAGTAAAATATAAACAAAAAACTAAATTGAACTTCCACAATATCTGCATTTGAATAAATACCTAAAATTATTGATACAGTACTTTTTAATATCGATACAGTATTGTGAAATGAAATATCGTGATATATCGCAGAACCGATATTTTCTTACACCTCTAATGGTGAAGCCATGACCCGCCCTACTCTGCCGTTAATTGGCTAGTACTCACTGCCGTCACTGATTAGATTGGTTAACTTAGGCATGTGGACTGATGGACCAATCAGAGGCAGAGTAGAGCGGGTCATGTCAAGGAAAATATTGCTAAATAAGTGACATACATATCTAACAGCGTATCCCAGAATACCTTGCGCAGGTGTCTTGTAAAGTGACAGAACCTTTTTCTGTTTTACCTACATTACAAATACATTACATTACAAATTGATTCAGCGAGGGAGCAAGAAGTTGAGTGTTAGAAACATGCAAAGAAACAACTTTGGAAAGAAAGTCCTAACTTTTTCACCTGACTGTATGTGAGGGACGTGTTCTGAAATTGAACTAAAGCCACTTTGTGAAAAGTCATGGTCTTATTTGATAAATAATCAAGCTCATTGAAATGCACTGTATATATATATATTTTTTACCGGAATGAATTTGTTGAATCAGAATGTGCTTAATCACTTTGTATCGTGATTTGGGTGTGAATCGTATCGTATCACATCACGAAGTGCCACACATGTATCTTTAATATATCGCACAGGTGTCAGACATGTGGCCCAGGAGCCAAATCTGGCCCGCCAAACAGTCCAGTCCGGCCCTTGGGATGAATTTATGAAATGCAAAAATTACACGTAGATATTAACAATCCTTTTAGTTCAGGTTCCACATTCAGACCAATTCAATCTCAAGTGCGTCAGACCAGTCAAATACTATCATAATAACATATAAATAATGACAACTCCAAATTGTTCTCTTTGTAAATGTAAATATTTTCATGTATTTACACTGAAACAAAGTATAATTTTGCAAAAAATTTGAATAACCTGAAATGTCTTGAGAAGTAAGTACAATTTTACCAATATTCTGCCTGTTACTAAATATTTTGTGTATTTGTAGATCCACTGTGATCTGTAAGTTGTAATGTGCATGTGTAAATGATAAACTGAGGCAGAATATTGTTAAAATTACACTTATTTTTTCAGTTTGTTCATGTTATTCACATCTTTTGAAAGGATAGTATGTCGATGTAAACCTGTTCATAATGTAAATTAACTTTTCTTTTTGCTCTAAAACATAGAGAAAAGTTTGGAGTCGACATTACTGTATATTATAATGTTATTATTTTACTGGTTCGGCCCATTTCAGATCAAATTTGGCTGAATCTGGCCCCTGAACTAAAATGAGTTTGACACCCCTGATATCGGAGATGCTGTATTGAGATGTGTATCATATCGGCCTTAAAACTAAGATTCCCAACCCTAGTAGGAACCCTATCCTGATCAAGTCGTTATAATTTTATAATAGTGAGCACATACTACTGACAGATTTTTGGGTAAACTAAATACAGTAGTCTTACATGTCATTGTTTCTAAAACATGGCGTTTTCCTGGACTAATTAAAAAAAAAAAAAAAGGCAAAGCAAAAATTGAGAGTGCACCCACTACTCCAGGGACCACTACACCACTGCACAGAAGCATCTAGTTAATGTTAGTACCCATGATTCTTTGTTTCATTTCCAGTTGCAGTGAACACAGCGAACATTCACAAATCAAGGAAAACAGAACATTAACAGACAAAAAAAAAGTGTTCCAAGTACAGACGCTTGCTTTGTTGTTTTCTTGCAAATATTCTTAAAAACTATATCACAGTATTCCTCAAGATGCTCACAGGCCTGGATATATAACAGGACAATAAATAATTAATACAATACAAAAGGAAAGTCTCATGGCACCTCAAAGCGCTGGCAAGAAAATCTTTTCACTTTCTTTTTGGATCCATGTGAGACTAATTTCAGAGAAATGAAATTGGATTTGTTTTCTGATGCTTTTGGCAAGGATTTGCAACACACTGCAACATAAAAGAGCCGCTTTCTAGATGCTGGCGGATTAAAGCTTTTAGTTAAATGCATCCAGTAATTATGTGTAAGAATACTGCACCAAAAAAAAGCGACTCGTTTTGTGCTTTCCCACAGGAGGTAAGAGCAGGAGGGAGAAAAAAAAAGTACCAACTAAGTCTAAAACATAATCAAAACCTCATGAGACTTCAAAGCTTGGGTTGGGAATCTCCACTCAGTCATCTCTGGGTACGAGACGGAAATTGGATGGATATTGGTGTCTCTAACACTTCAGTGCAATGTTGTTGCAACTTATTGAAATCTTTTTATGCTACAAATAAAGCAATTTCAGATAGCAGATGTTATTCCCACTTTCCCAAACTCATGCACTAACATGTTACACTAAATAGAGATGTTTATGACAGATTTTGTGACATGAAACTGTGCTTTTAGGGAGCAATAATACATTCGTTATAAGATCTAATGACCCCTGAGCAGCAGGTCTACAATGTTTATAGGCCTAAAAACTAATAAATAAGGTCGGTTTTGATGCATGTGTTTGGATCAATGGAAACTAAGTATAAGTAAGCAGAATTCAGCGAGATTTTACAGACAATAAATGTTCAAGGAGCACTTAAATATCAGACACCAGACAGGAATCTGTGCAGAGGAAACACTGTGGGTGGATAAATGACACTCTGATAATGTTTTACATTAAGATACTGGTATTAATTAATAACTGGCTCCTTATCAACATGTGAATTAGTTGCATATTAGCTCTTTATTGGTTAAAATGTGTTGTCTAATGTTGCACATGTACATTTATTATTATTATTGTTGTTGTTGTTATTATTATTATTATTATTATTATTATTATTATTATTATTATTATTATTATTATTATTATTATTATTATTATTACCTCCGCCAAGGAGGTTATGTTTTTGCCAGGGTTTGTTTGTCTGTCCGTTAGTGTGCAACATAACTCAAAAAGTTATGGACAGATTTGGATGAAATTTTCAGGGTTTGTTGGAAATGGGATAAGGAAGAAATGATTAAATTTTGGTGGTGATCAGGGGAGGGGGGGCCCAGGGGGGGGGGGGGGGGGGGGGGCACTGATCAGCCTTGGCGGAGGTCTGCGCTCTCCGAGTGCTTCTAGTTATTATTATTATTATTATTATTATTATTATTATGTATTTATATAAGAGGATGAACCCATTTGAACTTTGGGTTTTCCTCCTTTCTCATAATGAAACTCATGATGCCAAGAGGACAAATCTTAACAACTGTGATAAACCAGGACTTTTCATTTTTGTAAATTAAGAAATTTTCACCAGGGTAATGAATTCTATATCAGCTGGCACCGCCTTGCATGGTGGTAGTCGCCTACTGGTGTATGAGTGTGGGTGTGAATGAGTGAATGTGAGGCCTTGTAAAGCACTTTGGGCACCATGAAGGTGTATAAAATGCACAATATAAGTTCAGTCCATTTACCATTTATCACAATTTGGCCAAAACTATGACCTGGGCAATTATGCTTCAATGTTGTACATGTACATTTATTATCTGTGCTAATAGGCATTGTCATGAGGAGTGAAATGTCAGTGATATCTCAGCAAATATTAGTAAAAATTAACATTTATATAAGTGCTAATGGACACCAGAGGATGACCCCACTTTAATTTTGTGTTATTTTATTTATCTATTTAACTTCTATTTAACTTGACTTTTTATTTTTGTAAATGAATGAATTTTAACCAAGATGATGAACAACAATTAACAAAGTTTTACCAGGATAATGAATTTGTCATTACAAAATATCCCAAGGAATAGTATTCATGATGTGTCCTTATTACACAGATAAACATTTATGCAGATCTGTAAGTCTTATTCCACCTTGGTTTTTGTTGTTTTTCAGGGTTGAAATGATCATACACATTTATTTCTGTCTTTTTTCTTCAGATACAACAAGAAAATACAGGAAGCATATTTACATCCTTAAAAGACACAAAAAATCCTGAACTAAATGTGTAGTAAAAGTTCAAATTACTATTTAATGTGACCTCGGCACAAATAATTAGAAACATCTGACATGTCTTGAATGAAACCTGATATATAGTATGTGAGAAAATTAAAGCATTACATTTCATATTGTCTGACCAAAAGGGTTACATTCATGTTAATTGCAAAGGGAGGTCATATTAAATTTACTGCTGTACTTCTTATACTGTATATCCTCCTTAAATGTCCAAAACAGCAGGTTTTTGGGCAAAATACATTATTGGATCTGTCTTGTTTTCTTTTCCATTTTTCCTCAAACTGGGGTCTGACCTCAGGATTATTATGTGGCTATTTCCTCTAACAATATATTGACTCAAAACTGACATAATGGAGTTAAATTTGGGGTAAGAGGGCTGCTTTCAGGTTGGATAATAAAGCAGAATTCCATTTACTACCTGTTTGGGCTTCTGTGTCACACTAAATACAACCACTTTGGTTTATAGATGCTGTTTTTCCTTGAAACTTTTGTGTTTCTGCTGAGCATACATTACATAAATCAGATTTAATACAGAGCCTGACAAATGCATATGTGTGGATGTTAGGACTTTACTAAACCAACAAACCTAATGTTGGACTGAGGATGCGTTCAGATGGCAGGTCTTAAAGCACAATTTGGATTTTTTTGGCAAAATCAGATTTTTTTGTGTATTATACATTAACCCACAAAGACCCAAGCAGTCACCAGCGACCAAAATCATCTACTGATCTAAAATTTTTAATACCCGTTGATCCAATAATCCTATCTATACATGTAAATAATTGGTGCAAAATGCTGTTTTTCATCTTTTCATGGTCGTCAGATATGACCCATTTGGACGTTCAGAGGCTCCGTAGTTACCGTGGAAACACCGTCATCTTCTACAACATTGATTCATCAGTAAAACCCATGGAGTTGGATCAATGACAGTGGATGGCTTTATATTCAGTTAATGACAGATTTTGCTGAAAAAGTCACTTTTTCTTCAGTTTTCTCTGATTGATATAATAACCTTCAACCTTAATCTGAGCTTTTATGAACATCTACATCGATCAGTAAATTAAATATAGGAAAATACCTAATGTTCACTTAAAACACACAAAATACAGAAGGTTATGTCATAATAAATTGTAATAAATCAGTTAAGAAAAGTTAAATATAGAGAAAAAAAATATATTGGAAATGTCACAAAAGTAACACTGGGTCTTCATGGGTTAAATGCGACTTCTATCAGTTTTGAGTATGAACTGAATGTGACCCTGAAGTGACCCACATGCACAAAAGAGGTCCTGACATAATACATGACCACGCAGACACACACTGTTTATGGAAGTAAATACATTTTTCCCACCGCTGCCCCTAAACAGTTTAGATCAGTAAAATATTTTGGTCACCAGTGGATGTTTGGGTCTTTATGGGTTAAATACCGGTTGATCCACTAATTCTATCAATCCATGTAAATAATTGGTGTAAAATACAGTTTGTCGTCTTTTCATGGTCATCTGATAAGACCTATTTGGACTTTCAGAGGCGCCATAGTTACCATGGAAACACCATCATCATCTACAACATTGATTCACTAGTAAAACCCATGGAGTTGGATCAATGACAGTGGATGGACACACTTGTTTTTATGTTCAGTTGATGATAGATTTTACTGAAATAGTCACTTTTTCCAACATGTTCTCTGTTTATGATATAATAACATTCATCTTTAAGTTGAGCTTTAATGGACATCAATCATAATCTGTAAATTTAATATAAGAAAATACCAGATTTTTACTTAAGAATGCAAAATACTGAGCACAACATTAGAATAAATGGTGATAAATCACTTAAATAAAAAATGGAGAATAAACTCATTTGGGACCCACCACAAAAGTAGCACAACATAGCATAACATACACGAAGCAACACTAGCTTAATTGATTCTCTTTCCAAACTTCATCTCAGATTATTTAATTAGAGGTGCTATTTGCGATCTTTGCTAACTACTTGCCAATTACGAGAGGCATAGGGTTGATCATGCAGCAGTTTTCTGGAAAAAAAAAAAAGGCGGTGAACAAAACAGAGCTAAAAGTAGAGAAACTTGACCACTCTAAATAAATAAAGGATGGTTGCAGGATTCTCAGACATAATGCTGACCCAGGACTTATGCACAGTACTGCATATTTTAAACGAAACATCTATAATAGCTGTAATAGCTAACAGCTGTCTATGTAACATGAAAACATAAAACAACGCTAGTTTCAATGGTAGTCTTTCCAAACTTCATCTTCACCACTTTATTAGAATGAGTTATTTAATTATAGGTGTTAGCTGCTATCTTCACTAGCTAGTTACCAATTACTAATTGCATGTGGTTGATCATGCAGCAGTTTTCTGGACAGAAAAAAAAAACAGGGCTAAAGTAGAGAAAACTGACCACTAAATAAATAAAGGATGGTTGCAGGATTCTCAGGCATAATGCTGATCCAGGACTTATGCACAGTACAGCATATTTTAAATGAACATATAAACATATATAAAATGAATATGTAAATATCCCAAAAGCTGCTTCTCTCTCCTTGAGAAGCCTTTTAAGAAAAAAAAAAAAAAAAAAAAAAAAAGACTTAGCATGGTGAACTGCATAAATAGCATTTCCCTAGCCCACCTGAAAGGCTCTGCTCAAGTGCATCAAAGTACTTGAAAAGAAATTAAATTGTTAGGGGGAGTGGGGGTGGAGGTGTGGGGACGCCTGACAGCTTACCAATAGAGGTGGGGATTTAGGAGAAGCAAAACACTAGCAGACGGCGCTAAGATTCTGCAAATAACAAGAACGGTATTGCAAGAGTCCCCAACAGATGGAGGAGAAAACAAACCTAGCTGCTACATTTCCTGGTTGCTAAGCACCACCTGGAGGTAATGAGTGTGTTGAGTCTACCTAAGAGGCATATCAGACAAGAGGGGAAGTCAAACTGTCCACTCAGACACATTACAGACGACAGGTTGGATGCCCGTCCTTGATACGGGTCATCTCAGCCTGTTCATAAACGCTCATAAATATGTATACAGGTAGACGGACGTAAACAGCGATAGCCACAACAGAACACTCACAACTGGAGAGGCCACATAAGTGTGTATCAGATCAAAAGAATCTTCAGGCTCATGTCCACGGATATAATCGCATTCTGAAGTCACTACCATTCGTGTACCATGCACGCAGATCGTCAGGGTCGAAACGCTGTGAATGTGTTTCGTGTATAAAGCGGAGGGAAAGGTCACGGCACTCTGCTGTAGCATCGGCAACCGTTAGCCTCATAGCATACAGCCACGGAAAAAATTACACCAGCAAAAGTCATCAAAAACAATGGTTACGCAATCAAGAACTAACTCCTGTGTGTATCATGTGACTAAAACAGAAAAGAAAACACAGAACACCTAAAAGCACTGTTTTTGTCAGTACAATGCCATAGATATTGATGTAAGAACTGAAGTGATTTTGGTTATTATCAAGAAAACATGGAAAATGGATAGATATCAGCTCTGAAACTAAAGTTTTATGAGCTATTTTTGTTGTTATCATTATGTTTGTCCAAACAAATGTACCTTTAGTCGTACCAGGTAGTAAAATGAAAAAGAAAGTGAAGAAAACAAGGGTGGTCTAATAATTTTTTCTGCGACTGTAATTCCCCAAGTCATGTTATTGGTCAAGTTGTGATATCTGTGTAAAATGCAGCAGCAGTGTTAGCAGATATCACAGTTTGGTCCAAAATATGACTTGCTATGCTATGAGGCTAACAATATTTGCTCTTTACTGGTTAATATGTGTAGTCTAATGTTGCACATGTACATTTATTATCTGTGCTAGTGGATATTGTCGTGAGGAGAGAAATGTCAGTGATATCTCAGTAATCATGAATAAAAATGAACATTTGTTAAGTGCTCATGGTCACCAGAGGATGAACCCATTTAAATTTTGTTATTTTATTTATTTGTTTAATCTCTACTTAACTTGACTTTTTATTTTTGTAAATGAAGAAATTTTAACCAAAGTAATGAATTCTATATCTGCATAAAATGAATCAGCAGTTTTAGGAAAGTAAAATTATGCAGATATCACAATTTAGCCAAAAATATGACTTAGGCAATTATACTACACAGCTATTGATATTAGCTCTTTACTGGTTAATATGTGTAGTCTAATGTTGCACATGTACATTTATTATCTGTGCTAGTGGATATTGTCGTGAGGAGTGAAATGTCAGTGATATCTCAGTAATCATGAATAAAAATGAACATTTGTTAAGTGCTCATGGTCACCAGAGGATGAACCCATTTAAATTTTGTTATTTTATTTATTTGTTTAATCTCTACTTAACTTGACTTTTTATTTTTGTAAATGAAGAAATTTTAACCAAGGTAATGAATTCTATATCTGCATAAAATGAAGCAGTGGCGTTAGCAGAGTAAAGTTATGCCGATATCACAATTTGGCCAAAGAATATGACTTAGGCAATTATGCTAAAAGGCTAACGATATTTGCTCTTTACTGGTTAATATGTGTAGTCTAATGTTGCACATGTACATTTATTATCCGTGCTAGTGGATATGGTCGTGAGGAGTGAAATGTCAGTGATATCTCAGTAAATATGAGTAAAAATGAACATTTGTTAAGTGCTCATGGTCGCCAGGGGATGAACCCATTTAAATTTTGTGCTATTTTATTTATTTATTTAACATCTATTTAACCAAGTTGGTCCCATTGAGATAGATCTCATTTTCAAGCGAGATCTGACTACTGAAATATCAGAATAGTGAAAATTGAACACAGATACTCATGACGCCAAGAGGATGACTCTCAACAACTGAGATTAACCAGGACATTTCTTGTAAATGAAGAAATTTTTACTGAGATAATGAATTTGTCTTGACAAAATTTACCCAGGAATGGTATTCATGATGTTCCCTGATCCATGATGTCTCATTTAGTAATAATAGATAAATATTTACGCTGAGGTGAAACCATATTCCTACAGAGTTAATGACATTTACATCAGTACACTGTAGCACGTGGTAGCATGCTAACAATACTAACTGTTGTGAGCATATCCTGTCACATGGCATGGTAGTTTTTCCTATTAAAATGTGTTTCAAGTACAAAGCAGGCAGGTGTGTTCAAACTCACCACGCATCCGGTCGAGTCCAACTTCCGGTCGGATATGCAGCGGAAGTTTCGGCTGCAGCCTCCGTTGTCTTTGGTGCAGTCTCTGACGGGACCGAACGAGTCCAGGAGAACCTCCAGAGAATCAAAGGACGAGCTGATCATCAACTCTTCTCTGGAAACACACAAACGGAGACTCTTGTTTAGCAGTGTGTATCTGACCTACCAAACAGCACTTACTGAGGCCTTCTGGGTAAAGAAAATACTGTTGCCGGGATACACTTGGAAAAGGAAAATAACCGTCAGAGCCAGGTCAAAGCAGACTGAAATGAAAGAGTAAAATGTCAATTGTGTGAATGAGACCGAGAGCAGGGTTTTCTCCCAAAAGGAAAAAAATAATCGGTGTTGATTACAGTTATTTATAGCAGGGTAGATGTCTCACAACCCAGGCAATTTGAAGGGAAATTCAACACAAATTTGGTAGCATTAGCCCCTCTGATCTGTGGGAGTGCAAGGAAATAGAAAAATATTCACTATTATTTCGTGAACTTAAACTAGGACAGAAAATTCACTTAACTTGGTGTTTTGTTTTGTTTTTTTGTCCATGTAGCCGAAGAAAAAAAACATGTTACAGCCAAATATAAGATTATAGTCTTTATGGCCTTTAGAAAAACGTTTTTTGGAGAGGTGGGGTAGTGCACTATAGACTGCCTGAGCTTTTGTCCTAATGGCATTTTTTTTCTCCTTACAGTTACATTTATACTTACATAAGTAGTTTTGAAACCAGTACTTTAACACTTTTAATTAAGTAAAAAGCTTGAGTTGATACTTCAACTTCTACAGAAGTCTGTTTAAACCCCAGGACTTGTCCATATGACAACGTTCCGGTCATATCCGCAAAAGTTTTGTATCGGACAGGCCTTTTGTCCACACGAAACTGGTGCTTTCAGTCAGTGAAACCACAACTTTTTGAAATCAGGTCCCAGAGTGGATAGATTTGAAAATGCCGGTTTCGCGTCTTCGTCTGTACGACCAAACTGCAACTTTTCTAAAATGTCTTAGCCCCACCCCTACAACCTTTCATCCCAAAAGCAAGATGCCATTTCACAACAAAGTAGTGCTGGTGCTACAACAGGCGTTGAGCTTATTGGAAATACTGAATCCAGATCTTTGGCTACTGCTTCATTATAACAAGCAACAAATAACCATAGCTAACAATATTCACTACGTGCTGTTGGATTTACCGCGGAGATTGGCAACTGGGAGGTAATATTGGATCAGACCCAGCAGAACCAAGTGAGCTTTATGCGCATGCTCTATGTCATCTTCTCTGTTTTCTGTGGGAGCATTACAACACCACATACAGGTCTGGCATTTGTATTTAGGGATGGGAATTGAGAACCAGATCCCAGTAGCTCGATTCCTTGAAATCGTTTGCCTGCCTGCTTAACAATTCTACTCATCGATTCCGCCTTCGTTGCGCATGTGCGATGATGTCACATGTACGCTGCATTGTTTCGGTCAGAACATAGCCAACATGGCGTTGAGGCAGAAATGGTCCAACAAGACGACACCAGGTCCACTTGGAACACTGTCAAAGCTTCCATTTCTTCAAAAGGGTGGAATCCCTCCAATATGCTCAAACATTTGTCCACACAGCATGTGATTCATTTGATTCGCTACTTAACAGTGTTTGTGAATCTAGCAGCAGAGTGAACACCAAACCGTCATTCGGGCTCAGTTCTGGTTCTAGTGTGGGCAACAAACGTCGTACCCCCTCAAATACAAGTTTCCGAAGGTAGAGGAAAGGAAATGAGGTGCACAACAACGGGAGATGGGCAGAGTCGAACCGGTTCCACATAGTGGAAATACGGCAATAGAGGAATTAGTAAAGTGTCTTTAGTTTCACTTTCACTGTACACCCCCCCCCCCCCCCCCCCCCCCAAACCGGGCCCAGCATCATCTGTTATTATTATTATTTGTACTCGTATGTTATATTTTCTGTGCAGAGATGGAAATATAAAAGACAGCTAATGCAAACACACCCATTTGTCCTCTTTATTCCCTCACCCAATGAGAATCGAAAAGAGAATTGGATCAATAGGCAAAATCAATAACGGAATCGGAATTGTTAAATTCTTATCGATTCCCATCCCTATTTGTACTACATCGTTTTCATTCATTTTCATGTGAACGCAGATATTTCCTGAAACGACTCCTTGTGTACGGAGCACTTCTTTCAAAAAATGATAAAGAGAAAGATCGGATAGGAAAAGATGTGGTTTCAAGCAGACATGGCCCTAGTATCTATATTTCTACCTGAATAATGAATGTGAATACTTTTGACACCTCTGCTAATGTTCTAAAATATATGTTCCTTTCACTGTACATGTGTTTTTCTTGTATTGTTTATATTTACTTCTTGGATTTTTTTTTTTTTTTTTTTTTTTTTTTTTTTTTGCCACTTATGGGTAAGAAACCAAATACAGTAACTTCACTGTACTTGATTTTCTACATAATAAAAAAAGTTGACAAATTCCACTTAAGTACTAAAGTCTTCTTAGGTCCTCCCATAACACACTAAGGTTGAAAACTGGAATTTCAGAGTATTTCTATGAGTGACCTATAAAGGGTTAAACACAACAGGTCCTTTCCGTTACATGTGACGCAGTTTGTGCCGGTTACCGCTGCTCACTGCTTTATCTTCATCAACGTCAGCATGATCATCATTAGCAATTTTACGCTTAAGGAACATCACTTTCGGAGACAGAAAGAAAGAAATGATTGTGAATGAAATCCAGCGTTCAATTATACATTCCTTGCTGTCAGCAATATGTAATTACCTCACATTAAAATGCGTTGGGAGCTTGCATTTCTTTAGATCATTTCTCAGCACATCTGGGGAGGAAATGAGGGATTGTCAAATGGGTGTTTTAACATTCCCTGTTGTCACATGCTGTAACACCTCACTCTGTGTGTAACTTAATGAGGAAATATGTATTTTCATGAATTACAAATACTAGCATGTTTAATTCATTGTGTGTAATCCTCATTAGAACAACTGTGGCTTTAACCAGAATGATTTCTATGCAAAGTAGTCGACTTCTGGGGTAAAAAATGAATTCATTGTTCTAACCTTGCTCTGAGCAGTCTCTTTCTTTTACTGTGATTTTTTTTTTTTTTTTTCTTACTTTCACAAGGTCAATAAGCAGATCATCCAACAGGGAGGACAACGGTATTGGTATTTGAGGTTGTTGGAGATGGAGAACCAAACAGCAGAAGTCCTTGTTTTCTTGCGGAATTAAATCACACAGTTATTTCTGCAGAGGGATAGCGCTGCCGAAGATAAACAAGAACTTCTGTAATAGCGTCGCCATGAACCTTGGCTTGGTAAAGAAAATGATGACCTCTCCGGCGCTCACACATATACTTTTACTGCCACAACTGCACTGAGAAGACAATGAACTTCCTTCCCTTTCACCGTCAACTCGATGCTATCTTCCAAGCCAATTTTTCTATTATAATTGCCCGTTGCTTTGTTGTCATTTATTCCGAGGGGACCTATTGAACAGAGCCTCTGCAGATGATGAACCTCACATCACAAGTGTGAATACTAAATTATATGGCAACTGCAATTACAGTCGCATCACATCGGCGGATTGTTTGCAGATAATCTACAATAAATGCCACATAAGACGAAGAGGTTTAACGTCAGGTTGATGACCTTCGGAGGCAGTCGGTGGAAGAAAATGGTGCCCTTGGATGTTTGTGCAAACCAATGGATACATAAAATCTCATAATAATCCGTCACTGAAGGATTCCATCGTGGTTTTTTTTCCTTCGTCGATAAATAAGAGGTCATTGGGGTCGATGGAAGCTGTAAAAATGCCAGCTGCCAAATCTTGTTTTTTTAGGCTTTAGGCAATAAAAGTGTATTGGTTAGGGTTAGGAAAAGATCCAGACCCAGTGCTACTTTGGTGGCAGTTCCCAAATTATAATTTTTGTCTATATTTAACCTTTCTTCAGCGATTTATCACTATTTATTATAATATTATCTTCTCTATTCTGTGTTTTTTTTTTTTCAGTGTAAATTAGGTATTTTTCTATATCTAATTCACTGATCATGTAGATGTTCATCAAAACTCAGATTAAAGTTGAGGGTTTTTACATCAAAAACTGAGAAAATTGAAGAAAAAAGGGACTTTTTCGGCAAAATATATCATTAACTGATCATAAAACAAATGTCTCCATCCACTGTCATTTGCCATTTCATTTTCAGACCATTTCTAAATCCACCACATTCCCATTCCCATCCTCAAACTTTAAAAAATTTGTTCAGATTTATTGTTTACACTCATTGTTCTTCCCTTTTTCAAAGACTTTGGATGTGTCTTGATTTTCAGAAACTGGAGAAGTCAATATATTTATTTAACCCATAAAGACCCAGTTCTACTTTGGTGGCAGTTCCCAAAGGATTTTTTTCCCTATATTTCACCTTTCTTCAGTGATTCATGACTATTTATTGTAATATTATCTTCTTTACTTTGCGGGTTGTTTTTTTTTTTTTTTTTCAGTAAAAATCTTATATTTTTCTACATTTAATTCACTGATCATGTAGATGTTCATAAAAGTTCAGATTAAAGTTGAGGGTTATCAGAAACATGCTCATTTATGGGATAAGAGGTGATTTTTACCCATCTTTTTATGAATATGTCATAGAAAACATCTATTACAGGCTGTTTGAAGTCACTACATACGTATGTCTTATTATGAAGTCATTTTTAATCACTTTAACAAATTTTAATATTTTTTATCTTCTCTTTATTTTTCTACTGTATTTGATGCCTATTGTCTTGTGCTGATGTTGTACATTTGAATTTCACCCTTAGGGATCAATAAAATATACATTATCTTATCATATCCTTACCTTGTCTTATCTTACCTTACCCTACCTTATCTTATCTGACCTTACCTTACCCTACCTTATCTTATCTGACCTTACCTAATCTTATCTGACCCTTACCTTACCATATCTTATCTTGTCTTATCTTACCTTACCCTACCTTATCTTATCTGACCTTGCCTTACCCTACCTTATTTTATCTTATCTTATTTTACCTTACCCTACCCTTCCTTATCTTATCTGACCTTACCTTACCCTACCTTATCTTACCTTATCTGACCTTACCTTATCTTACCCTATCTCACCTTACCCTACCTTATCTTATCTGACCTTACCTTACCATATCTTATCTTGTCTTATCTTACCTTGCCCCTCTTTATCTTATCTGACCTTACCTTACCCTACCATATCTTATCTGACCTTACCTTATCTTACCATATCTTATCTTACCTTACCATATCTTATCTTGTCTTATTTTACCTTACCCTTCCTTATCTTATCTTATCTTATCTGACCTTAACTTATCTTATCTGACCTTACCTTACCCTACCTTATTTTATCTAATCTTATTTTACCTTACCTTACCCTACCCTACCTTATCTTATCTGAACTTGACTTATCTTATCTGACCTTACCCTACCTTATCTTACCTTATCTGACCTCATCTTATCTTACCTTACCATACCTTATCTTGTCTTATCTTACCTTACCCTACCTTATCTTATCTGACCTTACCTTACCTTACCTTATCTTATGTTACTTTATCTTATCTGACCTTACTCTACCTTATCTTATCTTATCTCATCTGACCTTACTTTACCTTACCCTACACTACCTTACGTTACATTACCCTACCTTACCTTATCTTACAATACCTTTCCTTAAAAAGTAGAGAACAGTAGAGAACATTTTGGAAGTTACCACTAAAATACGTCTTCTTTAAGGGTTAACCTAAACGTGGAAAATGAAATAAAGCACACAACCAGCTGACAGCAGTGACTGACTCATTCCAGGTCAACAAAACGGTGCTCATTTATGGAATAAGAGGTGATTTTTACCCATCTTTTTCATGAATATTTCATAGAAAACACCTATTACAGGCTGTTTGAAGTCCCTACATACGTACATCTTATTATGGAGTCATTTGAGCGCTTTGTGGAACCAGAAGCAAAGGAGGTTTTTAAGCTAAATTCACTTTTATTTTTTTCTTCCTTGGCCTCTGACTGCTTTAAGCAAAGTGACTGTATGATGATTTGTGGGCGCTGCAGTCACGAATGTACTAATGGAGCCAGATACCGGGATTCATTCAAAGATGCTCATTGGCCATGAAAATTACCTGGAAAGACATTATATTTTCATGTTTTTGAGTGAAAGGAAGCAATTACTTTGGCTGCAGATTTCCTGTGTTGGCACTAAGAGATGTGTTTTTACTTTATCTGGGGGAAAAAAAATGTAAAATTAGCCAAAAAACAAACCAAAACTGCATGTAGGTACAAGATGTAAATGAGTCCGAAAGGTCTGGTGGCATCGAAAATCAACTGGATTCACCATGCGGAGTGAATGAATCCATGCGGTGCAGTGTCTTGTTCTAAAATGTGGAATCAATGGACAGACAGGATATTGATCTCACTAGTCTCCGCTTGTGGATAGAAAAAAAAAGACAAAAAACAAAAAAAAAAAACAGAAAAATCCTCCCTTGGTGTGCAGACCGTCACATCAAGAAATCCACTTAAAAAACCATTATTGGCTGTGGCAGCGCATTGACATTTATCAGCTTTAAATGAGAAACAATTAAAATGTTTATGTGTCCTTAGTGATGTTGACCTGTCATTCTGTCATTATCGGCCCTGTCATAAAAAAACAATTGAGCCACGGGAACTAATAAGCCCATTTAACCCTTTTACCAACTGAAATTAAAGCAGTAAAAGGAAGAAAATAAATACATCTGTCCAATACTCCATCAAGATTGTTTTTTTTTTTTTTTTTAATCATACTCTAATTGTTCATTATATTTCAAAAAGTATGTGGACATGTTGAATTCAGGTGTTTCTTTTCTAACAGGGGTCTGGGATACAAAACAATCATGTCAGAATATAGTTTTATATTGGGATAAATATCATTGCATTGGTTAGTTTGGGTTAAATTGTTATCTTTGCTTCTAAAATGCCTCAGATGGGTTTTACTTAACCCATAAAGACCCAAACAGCCACTGGTGACCAAAACCATCTACTGATCTAAAATATCTAACACCTGACGATCATATAATTCTATCAAATACATAAATAATTGGTGTAAAATACAGTTATTCATATTTTCATGGTCATCAGATATGACCCACTTGGACGTTCAGAGGCTCTGTAGTTACCGTGGAAACACTGTCATCTTCTACAACATTGATTCACCAGTAAAATCCATGGAGTTGGATCAATGACAGTGGATGGACACACTGTGTTTATGTTCAGTTAATTATAGACGTTACTGAAAATGTCACCTTTTCTTCAGTTTTTTTCTGTTTTTGATACAATAACGCTCAACTTTATTCTGGTGCTTTTATAAACATCTACATGATCAGTGAACTATATACAAAAATACAAGATTTTTACTGAAAAAGATGTAAAAGACAGGGGATAATATTGTAATAAATGGTGATTTATCATTTAAGAAAGTTTAAATCTAGAGAAAACAATCATTTGGGAACTGCCACAAAATAACCACTGGGTCTTTATGGGTTAAATTCTCTCAACATTGATTTTTTTTTTTTTTTTTTTCTATGATTTTACATGTTCTTCCCCTAAATAAGTAGAATATTTTCATGCTCTGACTGTAAATAATCATTTTCTACCACAACCAAAATGCCTCAGAGATGGTTTTTGTGAAATTTCTCTTCACATTGATTTTTTTTTTTTTTTTTATCAGTTACTATGGTTTTAAATTTTCTACTTGTACAGTTTTAAAATACTTTTCACATACATCTCATTTAGGAAGAAAAATCTCCATTAAATTTTAAGGAAATATTGATGTTTTTATCTGAAATAATCATGAACAGGACATCTTACAGCTGCAGACATGATGTGTCCCAATATTTATGTCCATGTAGTTTATAAACATCAGTATTCTACAATATCTGTAGTTACCGTGGAAACACCGTCATCTTCTACAACATTAATTCACCAGTGAAACCTATGGAGTCGGATCAATGACAGTGGATGGACACACTGGGTTTATGTTCAGTTAATGACATACTTTGTTGAAAAACTTTTTCTTCAGTTTTCTCTGTTTTTGTTATAATAAAACACAACTTTAATCTGAGGTTTTATGAAAATTTGCATGATCAGTAAATTAAATATAGGAAAATACATGATTTATACTGGAAAACACGAAATCCAGAAGATAATATTGTAACAAGTGGTGATAAATCACTTAAGAATGCTTAAATAGATAGAAAATTCATGAAGCACTGGGTCTTTATGGGTTAAAATCAGTCATGGACAGAAAAAACAAACAAACCACAAAACCAATGGTGAGAGAAATTTAGCACAAAAAAAGGCATTTTAGAAGCAAAAATAACCAACGTTTAAAAAAAAACACAAACAACCAATGTAAAACTATATTATATTGACATTTGTTATTACTGTTTCATATCCCAGACCCCTGTTAGAAAAGAAACACCTGAATTCAACATGTCCACATACTTTTGTCCCTGTAGTGTATCTGCTATAGGATGGAATACAATAAAAACGGTGCTTAGTTGCAATGTTTTATGGTACAAAATGAATGTGCGATGAGCAGTACACCTGCATTTTTAACATTCTGTGTGAGGCAGCTGTCAGCCGCTGAAAGAGGCAATAAATGTAACCCTCAATTATAGGCACCATTAACATGGATAGCTAAACAATGGGCGAGTTAGAGGTAAATGCACGTCAAAACAAGTATAAAGAACAATTCATTCAGCCCATTTGCCACCGTCAGAGGTTTATGCTGCAAATAATGCACCGCGATTTATGTGCAATGATTAGTTTTAGAGTTAGTGTCAAATAAAGCAAAATGGAAACATGTTTCTGAAGTGAAGTGTTCCCATCTGTTCGGATCAGAGGCGTCAAACCATTTTAATTCAGGGGTTCACATGGTCTCAAGTTAAATAATAGCATAATACACTATAAATAATGTCAACGCCAAACTTTTCTTTATGGTTTAGAGTGAAAACAGTAAAATCACATTATGAAAATGTTTACATCTATTAAAAAAAATACTGTAAAAAAAAAAGTGAATAACATGAACCTGAAAGAAAAATAAGTGCCATTTTAACATGACAGTTCCTTAGTTTATCATTTCTACATGTGTATGTCAACTTACAGATCACAGTGGATCTAAAAATACACAAAACATTTAATAACAGGCAAGATTTTCTTAAAATTGCACAGTTTTGTTTTTTTGTTTTTTTAGATTTTAGAATTTATCATAATTTTTCTGAATGTTCTACCTTCAGATTTCTGAGACGCTGAACTGTCTGGTTTCACTTCATATTATCTCAAGGTTATTGAACCAAATAATTTTTAATGACAATATTTTTCATACTTATTTATGTATATTTATTTAATTGTCATGTGTCTTAAAACACACACACACACACACACACATATATATATATATATATATATATATATATATATATACACACACACACACAGAAACATATGCATACAGGGTGGGGAAGCAAAATTTACAATGAACATTTAGTTGTTTTTTCTCAGCAGGCACTACGTCAATTGTTTTGAAACCAAACATATATTGATGTCATAATCATACCTAACACTATTATCCATACCTTTTCAGAAACTTTTGCCCATATGAGTAATCAGGAAAGCAAACGTCAAAGAGTGTGTGATTTGCTGAATGCACTCGTCACACCAAAGGAGATTTCAAAAATAGTTGGAGTGTCCATAAAGACTGTTTATAATGGAAAGAAGAGAATGACTATGAGCAAAACTATTACGAGAAAGTCTGGAAGATACTATTAAAGAAGAATGGGAGAAGTTGTCACCCGAATATTTGAGGAACACTTGCACAAGTTTCAGGAAGCATGTGAAGGCAGTTATTGAGAAAGAAGGAGGACACATAGAATAAAAACATTTTCTATTATGTAAATGTTCTTGTGGCAAATAAATTCTCATGACTTTCAATAAACTAATTGGTCATACACTGTCTTTCAATCCCTGCCTCAAAATATTGTAAATTTTGCTTCCCCACCCTGTATGTATAGTGCACATAATATTATAACATAGTTACTTTTTTATTATTAATACTACTTTATTATTTTTGTTCTACTTGTTCTTTCTAATTTGAATTGGCTTTTTTCACTGCTGTTTTATATTTATTATTACTATTTTCTCATAATATTTCTTTTATGTGTACAATCATTGTTGTGCTGCTACTGGAACCTTCATTTCCTGATGGTTCTGTCCAAGGGATCGACAATGTTCTACCTAATCTAACCCTAATCTAACCCTAATCTAATCTAATCTAATCTAATCTAATCTAATCTAATCTAATATAATCTAATCTAATGTAAAGGTACTGCGACTAAGTACAGATTTCATGTTAAAATAATCTTGCTCCAGACATTTCGACTTCCATGAAGGCAGATAATCAAGGGTAGAAGGATGGTTTATCCGTCTGCCAAGGAGCAAGACACAGACAAACGACGATCAAACCGACTCGACTGTTGTTCACATCAACAGTAAATCTGACGCTTCCAGAATCCGTTGACGGAGTCTCCTTGTGGCCCCTGGAGAATCTGAAGAGAGCGTTCATCAGATCAAGGATCAGAAGGAAACGACTTATTTACATGGCGTCTCAAAGAAAGCTGCCAAATAAAACTAAAATGTTGTCAAAAAAAACAAAAAACAAAAAGAAGAAGAAAAAGAAAAAGAAAAAGGGGATGAAATATGTAAATAAAGAGTGGGGGGTGGATTGGTGACAACTGTGAAAACATGCCCTAAACTGCATAAATTTACAGGAGAGAACAAAAACTCAAGAAATCAAAGACAGATCAGAGATGAAAGGAACCAAAAAAGGCATCGTCTTTGTCAAAAATTAAAGTTACATCACAGAGATCAGGAAAAAAAAACCTTTCCTTGACCTTAAAATGACACCAACAGAACCTGCTGAAGGAGGATTCACAGTGTTTATGGAAAATTCAAATCAAAACCACAGCAGATTTACAGACATTTGTTCAACAGACAGTTTTATTCATGTATATTAGCATTTAGAGGATTTTTTCTTGTGTTTTTTAGCTGATCATGGTGTGTTGCTGCTTAATTAACATCACTTACGAGTTTTCAAGATTCAAGAAGTTTATTATCATGTACACACAGCAGAAAAACTGATGAGTAAGAATAAGGAAAGCCTTACTTTGCAAATTCCCTTAACACAACTGAAATACAACAAATACAAACAACTAAACAACAGAAGAAACTTAACTCTAAGCATAAAAAAATTAACACATTAACCTTCCAGTATCTGGGTGAGCATATTATGCACACTTTGCATTTTGTGTAATAAAATGTCATATTTTTCACAATTTGTTTTAGGTCAGAATTCAAAGGTTGTTAATTTTTCTATGATTTAATGATCAAATTTCGACCCAGCCACTAAAAGTAGCACATTGTAAACTAGAAGCACTTGGAGAGCGCAGACCTCCGCCAAGGCTGATCAGTGGCCCCCCCTGTGGGCCCCCCCACGCCAAGGAGGTTATGTTTTTGCCAGGGTTTGTTTGTTTGTCTGTTTGTTTGTCTGTCCGTTAGTGTGCAACATAACTCAAAAAGTTATGGACAGATTTTGATGAAATTTTCAGGGTTTGTTGGAAATGGGCCCCCCCCGTGGGCCCCCCCACCCCCGATCACCACCAAAATTTAATCATTTCTTCCTTATCCCATTTCCAACAAACCCTGAAAATTTCATCAAAATCTGTCCATAACTTTTTGAGTTATGTTGCACACTAACGGACAGACAAACAAACAAATCCTGGCAAAAACATAACCTCCTTGGCGGAGGTAATAATGGGAAATTACCATATTAGTACTCTTCTCTAAAGTGAGTAAAAAATGCACATTGGCACATTTTTGAACATTTGACCTAGTATTAAAAATAATAATGCATAATAACCAATGTTGGTGTTAATTACTGACATATAAAATCAAAAAATAAGTAACCCAAGTATATGGTTTGTTTACACTACAAACATGGCATTTAAAGGGTTAAAATATGACAGTTATTGAGTATTTGATATTTTTGTTTATGGCTAAAATTGTAAACTTTAAAAAAAAAATCATGTTTTATGTAGCATATTTACCTCCGCCAAGGAGGTTATGTTTTTGCCAGGGTTGGTTTGTTTGTTTGTTTGTCTGTCTGTCTGTCTGTTTGTCTGTCTGTTTGTCTGTCCGTTAGTGTGCAACATAATTCAAAAAGTTATGGACAGATTTTGATGAAATTTTCAGGGTTTGTTGGAAATGGGATAAGGAAGAAATGATTAAATTTTGGTGGTGATCGGGGGTGGGGGGGCCCACGGGGGGGGCCCATTTCCAACAAACCCTGAAAATTTCATCAAAATCTGTCCATAACTTTTTGAGTTATGTTGCACACTAACGGACAGACAAACAGACAGACAGACAGACAAACAAACAAACAAACCCTGGCAAAAAACATAACCTCCTTGGCATGGGGGGGCCCACGGGGGGGCCACTGATCAGCCTTGGCGGAGGTCTGCTCTCTCCGAGTGCTTCTAGTTTGAAAAAGCTTTTGGTGTGTTTTTTGCATCACAAAATATGGCTTGGTTACATTACAAACATGGAATTTAAAGGGTTAAAATATAACAGTTATTGAGTATTATTATGTTTTGTTTTGTTTTTTGGCTCGAGTTGAAAATGATGGGAAAAAATTAATTTAAAAAGTAATTCATATTTTAAGTAGCATATAAAACATTTTGGAGGTTTTTTGCATAAAAAAACATGGTTTGTTTACATTAGAAACTCAACATTTAAAGGGTTAAAATATGACAGTTATTGAGTATTTGGTGTTTTTGTTTATGGCTAAAGTTATAATTTAAAAAAAAAAAAAAAAATGTAGCATATTAAAAAAAAAAAAAAAAACTTTTCAATTTTTTTTTTTTTGCATCCAAAAATATGGTTTGTTTACATTAAAAACATGGCATTTAAAGGGTTAAAATATAATAGTTATTGAGTATTTGGTATTTTTGTTTATGGCTGAAGTTGAAAATTTAAAAAAAAAAAAAAAGTCATTCATAATCTACATAGCACAAAAAAAAACTTTGTGTTTGTATTTTTTTCATCAAAAAATATGGTTTGTTTACATTACAAACGGCATCTAAAGTGTTAAAAATATGACAGTTATTGAGTATGTGGTATTTTTGCTTATGGCTGAAAATCAAAATAAAAAAAGTAATTACAACTTCATGTTGCATGTAAAAAAAAAAAAACAAAATTGGTGTTTTTTGCATCAAAAATATGGTTTGTTGACATTACAAACGTGGAATTTAAAGGGTTAAAATGTAACTGTTATTGATTATTGGGTATTTTTATTTATGAGTTCAGTTGAAATTTTTAAAAAAATTGATTCATATTTTATGTAGCATATATGAAAAACAAATTTTTGGTGTTATTTTGCATCAAAAATATGGTTTGCTTACATTACAAACATAACATTTAAAGCTTATGACAGTTATTGATTATTAGGTATTTTTGTTTATGGCTCAAGTTGAAAATAAAAAACAAGTAATTCATATTTTACGCTGCGTATATAAAAAACCTTTTTTGTGTTTTTTTTTGCATAAAAATATATTGTTTGTTAACATTACAAACATGGCATTTAAAGGGTTAAAATATGACAGTTATTGAGTATTTGGTATTTTTGTTTATGACTTAAGTTGAAAATTAAAAAAAAAAAAAAAAGTAATTCATATTTTAAGTAGTATATATAAAAAAAAAAACAAATTTTTGGTGTTTTTTGCATCAAAAATATGGTTTGTTTACATTGCAAACATGGCGTCTAAAGGGTTAAAATAATATGATTTAATGCTCTGGTTTTCTTTTCTTCTCTACATTTACAGTCTGCTGCAGGTTATTTCTTTCATAAATGAGGTTTATTCTTTTTGTCTGGTTTCTTCTCTGGTGGAATCACTGATGTGCTTTTATAAATAAATCTACATTGAATTGAATTTTTAAAAAAATAAGACAGCCCCCCCCCCCCCCCCAAAAAAAAAAAAATAAAAATAAAATCTTAAATCCTTGAGAATAAAAACATTATTTAAAGAAGTCAACCTGAAATATACTCTTATGGAGGCTGATTATTTGGCTGAGAGTCATCATCATCCCTGCAGTTTAGCTTTAAATCCTGCTTTGATTAAATATCTGAGCGCTAAAGTGAAGTCAACAGACTGTACCGACCTTTGAGATAATGGAGGTGTGGGTTTATGGATCCTGTTTGGGTTAATTGAGTTTGGCAAAGAATATTAGCTCTTGACTTTATGTTTTGCCATTAAGTAAATTAGTTGTTATTTTAATCTGAACAAGCTATAATTAAAAATGAACATCAGGTGTTGTAGCTTTTACACCAGTACAGAACAATGTGTGATGATGTCTCGGATCGTTCACCTTCACGTGACGTCACCGTCGTTTACCTCAGCTCTTAAAAACCAAAGTCCAGATCAGAAATAAATGACCTACAGTCCGAAGGAAAAAAATAGAAACAGAACTTTTACAGTTTTAGCTCCAACACTATGGAACTGCAGAGTCTGTAACACATGAAAAATAAATGAATAAAAAGCTAAAAACCCACTCGAAAAGACAAGTTTCTACATGTGCTGCTCTCAGGTTCTATTGGTTTCATTTGTGGTTTAAGTGCATCTTGTTTTCTTCTTTATACTGTGATTGAACATATTATTATTAACCTCACATGATTTATTTCAGATCTGACTGTACATTTACCACATTATGACAAATATTGAGTAAAACTAGCCATGTTTACTTTGCATTATTAGTAGCAGTAGTAGTAGTAGTAGTAGTAGTAGTAGTAAAAGTATGATTATTATCATCATCATCATCATTATTATTATTATTATTATTACTAGTGGCATTGTACCCATGGTGCCATTGTGCGATTGCATCCTCCCGTGGTGCAACAGCGGCATTGCACCTGTATGCCCTCCCATGCTGCAACATCAGAAGACACATCGGACAAACACGCGCCGGACACAGAATGTCCATTATAGTAGGCTTAGTAGAAGTAGTAGTAGCAGTAGTAGTAGCAGTAATAGTAGTGATTAATTTGTCATAGTAGTAATATCATTATTATTAGTAGTAGTAGTACTAGTAGTAGTAGTAGTAGTAGTAGTAGTTATTAATTAGTAGTAGTAGTAGTATCATTATTATTAGTAGTAGTACTAGTGGTAGTAGTAGTTATAGTATTAGTATTAGTAATTATCATCATCATTATTATTATTAGTAGTAGTAGCAGTATTATCATCATCATCACCATTATTAATATAATTCTTATTATTAGTAGTAGTAGTAGCAGTAGTAGTAGTAGTAGTAGAAGTAGTAGTATCAGTATTATCATCATCATCATCATTATTATTATTATTATTATTATTATTATTATTATTATTATTATTATTATTATTATTATTATTATTGTCAGTAGTAGTAGAGCTGTAAACCCGATCACATAAATAATGAAATACATCAATGCTGGTGATCATGCTTATTTCACTGAAACGAAAATAAAGTGGAAAATATTCTGACTGTAGTTTGCTTTTTTTTTAGTCTCATTATCGCTTCACATATGTATTTATTCACTAAATTTGTATGCATTTGCATTTATCTTCTCCCAGTATGCCAATTTCAACAAGCATCAAAACTCTTCTATGATATTTGGAGTTGTATTTGAATAATTTTAGTCACTTCCTCTCACAGAATGGAAATACAGATTAAAAACAGCTGCATGAACACACACATACAGAATCTGTTAGCAACGTATGCTAGTTTGCATCCATGTTTTTCACAGGTGGCCAACAGTGATAATGACTCTAAAGAGAAAGTCAGATTAACCCTTTCATGCACGAATTATGAGAAACTTCCTCAAATTTTTTTTCCTGAGTGTTTTTATTCCTCTTTAGGCATGAAAAAAACAATGCAATTGAAAATTTTCTTCTGAAAAAAAAAAAAATAAATAAAAGTAATAAAATAAAAACAATTTTAAAAAATACATAAAAAATAATAATGAAAAAAAGAAATTCTTATGAACCTATTTTTCATGAAGTTGCAAGAATGTCCACTCAGCTGGACACCACACGTTTAATTTTTGACGCACAGAAACATGTATTTACTGATTAATTGTGTGAAAACTATGGGGAGGGCTTGTGATTCTGAGGGTTTATGCTCAGGAGGGATCTACATAATGTTACCTATTCATGTCAGAAAAGATATGTAGTGTCTTAAAACTTTAATAAAGATATGTGTTAAAAAAAAAAAAAAAAAAAAAAAAAAAAAACGAAAAGAACAACAAAATCCATGAATATGCAAGAGAACAGCTGTAGAATAGCTGTCCACTGTAGTGACCAGTATGCATGAAAGGGTTAATAGATAATGATGTGTGCAAAAAGGTGTAAAAAAAAAATATGTGTATAGTATAATTATCAGCATTTTAAGTGTTACAGTAAGCCTCTGCAGGTACGAGCTCATAATAGATACCGTCAACCTGCACTTTCAGATACAGTTTCAGCTTTAAAGCGACATCATGAAGCTGTTAAATCTATGAAAAGGTCTCATGCAGAGGAAAAAAAACCTTGACGCTAACCTTTTATTGATTAGCCTGGAATGACTGTTAGTGTTCTTGTTATTGAGTTGTTCACAGGCTTGAAATTAGCCAAGGACAGTGTAAAAAAAAAACAAAAAAAAAAAACATGTGAGTTGCTACACGCTAATGAGACACAATGATGGGGACAGTCAGCTATGCGAGACTAATTTTACCTGACATCATTTTCACAGGGCAAATAACCATCGGCAAATTGGGGCAGGATCTGACACGGCTGTGCAAACTAAGTTGTTGAGAGGGCATGTTCCGGCATACGAAAAGACCATTCTTAGCACTAATTACATTTGCCTGGATCAGCTGAAGTCACGTTAACTTGATTGATTCTTAATGCAGCCGGCCGCTAGGCAAAGTAGGTCCAACGTAACAGCAAACATGTAAGCCAGAGGTAATGAGTGACACTAAAGCCAAACCAGGAACAGTCAGGATTAATGTGGCCACAGATGAGGGTCATAGTAAAAAGCAGGGTGCGATTTGTCAAAAAACACAGAGGGGGGGGATGTTTTTTTTTTTTTTTTTTTTTTTTTTTTATGTTGGAGCAGGGGGGTGGGGCTGGGGGGGTTGCAGTTATATACATGGGGGTGCAGTCCATAACTAATTAACTGGTATCATCAACAAAAAGTACAGGGCATAGAAACGACAAGGGTGCAACCGAGTCATTAATGCCAGTAAGAAATAGGAGCGGTCCTAATATAGATCCCTGTGGGACCCCATATGTTAACAAATTCAGCAGGAATTAAAACAGGTTGTAGCACTCAATTTTTTTCAAAAATGAATATAAGGATAGTTTAGCAGCACCTGGAGGGTTCAAATTCAAACTTTATTAACTACTAGGGTCCAAATATACACATAAATAAGTGTATCAAAAAATAATAAAAGTGGGTTTAGCAAAATATGACCCCCTTTAAATTAAAGTGACTCGTCAACAGTTCCATCTCTAATGAAGATGCTTTTTATTGTAAAAGCTGTGTTCGACAATTCTGTTCAAAATCACACCTGCCTGTGCTTACGGATGCAAACAGGAGCTGTTTTACACCATTTAATAAAAGCTGATATACTGCTTATAAATGTTTAATAGGGGCACTTAAAGTAAAGCAAAGCCGACTTTACTGGCTGCGCGTTAATAAATGCTACGTACAAGTATCAGAGACCTGTCAGAATAAATAATGTGGGTTGCAACCGTACATACATAATGTGCAGACGGAGCCGGTTTTGTATGAGAATGTTTCCTTTTGTTCTGTTTTATGTTAAAATAATTAGCACAGTAAAAAGCAGCACATCCAGTATTTATTTATATGTATTGTTTCTAGTTTTTTAAGCTCTGTGTGCAGTTTGAGATCAACAACAGACTATTGTTAAGGCAGATAAAACTAGGTGATAAACTGAGGCTAATTATAAAGTAATAAAATGAATAATGTGTTTAGACTTCAGAATTAGTGCATCATGTGTAAAACAAGGGGGATCTGAGTCAGTCCTGTATTTTCTATATGTAAACGATCATTTTCTCTCCTTATATGTTTTGTTTTGTAATTACAGATTTTAAAGGGGTCATATTTCTCTAAACCCACTTTTATTAGTCTTTGGTTCATTTATTTGTGTATTTGGACCCTAATAGTTCATACAGTTTGAATTTGAACCCTCTAGGTGCTGCAAAACTATCTTTATATTCATTTTGGCAAAAGTCCAGTGGATTTCTACAACCTGTTTCAACTCCTGCTTAATTTGTTATGGTTTATAACTAGTTACATTTCCACATATAAGGTTAAGACTTCAGACGAACATTTCTCCGAGTACGAAATAACTGTTTGTCAGCAGCAGCGGTTATAGTCTATACACTGGAAAAAATCCAAATCTTACCAGGTGTGTTTTTTTCATTTCTAGTCAAAATATCTCATCACACTTAAAATAAGATATAATCACCTAAAGAGTAACTTTTCAGTGAGATATAAGAACTTATTTTTAGACAACAGATCTTGAAAATCTTATTTCAAGAAATCTTACCAAGATAATTTTCACTTGTTCCATTGGCAGATTTTTTTTTTTTTTTTTGCTTAATTCAAGCAAAATCATTTCATTGGTTAGTTTGGTTTACAGTAGTATTTTTATGTCCAAAAAAAGAGATGGTTTTTACTTAATTTCTCTCAACACTGATCTTGTTTTTTTGTTTGTTTGTTTTTTATCCATAACTATGATTTTAAGTTTTCTTCCTCTAAATTTCTAAAATATTTTTCATGTTCTGACTGTAAATAATAATTTTCTACCACAACTAACCATCTACTTTCTTCATATTTCACTGAGGAAGAAAAGTCTACCATTAAACTTTAAGGAAATATTGATGTTTATAAACTATATGGACATAAATATTGGGATACATCATGTCTACAGCTGTAGCATGTCCTGTTCATGATGATTTTAGATACAAACATCAATATTTCCTTCCTTATTTACAGTCACAGCACATTTTTGGTGGGGATATTTAGAGGTAGAACATTGAAAATCATAGTCATGGATTTAGAAAAAAAAAAAAATGTTAAGAGAAATTAAGTCAAATCCATCTCTGAGACATTTTAGAAGCAAAGATAATTTAAACCAAACTTACCAATCCAAATACAAAACTATATTTTGACATGTGTCAGTATTGTTTTGTTCGAAAAGAAACACCTGAATTCCATGTGTCCACATACTTTTGTCCATATTGTGCATTTCTGAGCCGGTTCCTTTTAAACCAGTGTTGGACAGAGTGCACAGCCATCCTAAAACGAGGTCCCACTGCTCTGAGGCAGAATGGGCTAAATAATTCTGTGGCGTCCCTGCTGTCAGCCCAGTCCAGTTTAATACCGCAGTATTGTTTTGGCTCGGTTACGACTCTCGCTGCAGTCCACACAGAGACGGTCACTGCACACAGAGCAGATTTTCTTTGGCCGAGTTATGAACCATTTAACAATCCAAACCCTTTTCTATAGCTTGGAATCGCCGACTAATTCTTTCTTCTTAATGCTTTTTTTTTTTAACTCTGTATTTATGCGTCTTAATAATTGATTTTGTGTTAGATCTTTGAGCTTTATTACCTTCTAAATCATGACTACAAAGACCGCTGCATCAACCTCACAGGGCTGCTTAAGACGTGCTGCAACAATAGTAAATAAAAGAGAAGTGCTGAACGCTGAGAATACAAAGCAGTGAAAACTTCTCTGAAACTACAGCTGTGAGTCTGCAGCCATTCCAGGACGTGACAGATGAACAAGGATTCATGAGAAACCGTCACCAAAAAGCCAACGCTGACGACTCATCGGGAACTAAAACTAAAAGAAAAATAGAACCAGTGTCCCTGTATCTCGCATGTTTTGACATATTTTATCAAGAATCAATAGCAGGTTGACTTTGTGAGGTTGTCAGGTTTGGTCTCAGGAGATCAACCTCCCAGTAGAGGTAAGTGGTACTTTCACTGGAGTAGAACTCGATTAATTCAGTCAAAGTCCATATATGACTTCTATCAGTGATCAATAGGAACTATATTGATATCTGTAACCATTTACATGTTATAAACCATCAAAATATGGACCATTAGAAGTAAAGGCACATTTGTAAGATTCCTAAAATTAATTTAAAAAATTCCAAAACAAAATTTCTCAAAACCGCAAACAAACTTTATTTAGTTATTATTTTGTTTTGGAGAAGGAGTCTGTTGAAATCTAGACATTAGTGAAATTGAGTTTGGCCCTTCAAGATCACTCAATGTCAAAGGTCTTGAACCCAAATGAAAGTCCATATATGACTTCCTATCAGTGTTATAAACCATCAAAATATGGACCGATAAAAGTAAAGGCAATTTGTTAATAATCCAAAAATTCATCAAAAATTCCAAAATCTAAATTTCTCAAAACTAAACAAACTTTATGGACATTTTCCCAAGGAACCTACATACATACATATATTTTTAAATGAAACCGACCTGTAGTTTCAGAGAAGATTGTTGTAATCTAGATATTGATGACCTCGCGTTTGACCCTTCAAGGTCACTCAAGGTCAAAGGTCATGGACCCAAATGAAAATCCATATATGACTTCCTATCAGTGATCAGTACTAACGATATTTATATCTGTAACCATTTACATGTTATAAACCATTAAAACATGGCCCATTATTAGAGAAGGCAAAAAAATTTATCAATAAAAAACATTGCAAAACATTAATAAATCTGAATTTCTCAAAACGGTGAACAAATTTTGTAGACATTGTCCCAAGGACGCTACATGTGAAATTTGAAATGAATCCAACAAGTAGTTTTGGAGAACAAGATTGTTGAACTGCAGACATTGGTGACTTTGAGTTTGACCCTTCAAGGTCACTCAAGGTCAAAGGTCATGGACCCAAATGAAAGTCAATATATGACTTCCTATCAGTGCTCAATAGTAACTATACTGATATCTGTAACTATTTACATGTAATAAACCATTAAAACATGTCCCGTTATAAGTACAGGTGTGTTTATAATATTTCAAAAACTGAAAAATCTAAATTTCTCAAAACTGTGGAAAAACTTTCTAGACATTGTCCCATGGAAGCTACATGTAAAATCTGAAATGAATGAGGAATTTGCTCCTTCTCGTTAACTCATATTCTATCTACTGGTGAACGAACACAGACTCGTGTCATACTTCAGTTCAGAGGTGAACCCAACCTGCACCATCACTGAGGAGGAAAAAAGAATGGAAGTAAGTGCCAGTTCTCACCGTACGTCCACGGCGTCCTCCATGACCGTCATGTCCGTCTTGCACTTGGCTGAGGGGTTGATGGCGAGTTCAGCCGGAGGGATGACGAAGCTTTTACTCAACGGCAGCCACATTCCTTCGCCTAAAGTGTACGTGAATCTGAGGACAGATGAGGAGTGGGAGGGGTCAAAGTCTGGCACCAGAACACCACATGGTTTAGGTCCATTCATCTAGTAAATACAGTAAGTAAGTCAAATAAACCTGGGACTTCAGGTTAAAGGAATGGAATTTATGATATTTAGGTTATTTATCCACCTGTTCTGTTTTATTTTGCACACTACAGTTTATTATCGCACCTTACTGTTTGACTGTCCAGATTTTAATTTATTTTATTTTTTTAAGCCTTCTCTTTTCCTTATACTTCTAATGTATTACCCCACCCCCCAAAGGAGAGGTAAGGGGTATTGTTTTTGGTTCGGGTTGTTTCTTTGTTTTGTTTTTTTTTTTGTTAAAACTTCAACAGTAAAACTATTAGTTGAATTCATACCAAACTGGTTGCCAGTGACTCAGAATAGATCTTATTAGATTTTGGGAAAAGTAGGTCAAAGTTCACATTTTTTATGAATTTTTAATTTTTTTTTCTCCCATTTACTTATAATGGGTGAAATTTCAAATGCCTATTAAAACATCAATTTTGTTTCCATTGACTTCAAACTTGGCACATATATAGAGGCAGTTGGTACGCTGACATCAGCACATGCATAGACATGATGACATCAGCTGGATCGATGCCAAAATAAGTTGCATTACGTGCAAGGGGTGGGGTTTGTCGTGCCTGGAACCACTTATTATTGGATTCAAGTTCTTTGTTTTTTCAATACTCATATATTCTGTGGACTTTGTCTCTGATGAATACAGCCCAGTGCTATTGTTAGCTTTTTTCAATATCTTTTATACTTTCACTCTTATTAAAAGCACCATATTTCTAATTCCACACCCAATCTAATCTATTTGACTTAATGCTTTTTAATGACCCGCAGAAAAACCCTGAATATACCAAAGTATAAATGACATGTAAATACTAGTACAAATGTATTAAAATCAAATCGAGTGACATTGTGGTAATTACATGGAAATATGTTATGGAGCTGATGACAGTCGTCTGGTTGAAACCACAGCCACCCAGCATAATGCAGTGGAGTGATAGGTTAAAAGAAGGTTTTTATTATGGAGAAGAACACAGCAAGATTACAAATGAAAACAGAATTGTTTCTAAAAAGATGGACATTATTAATACAAGTAATGTCAGAACTCTAGTGACTCCCCCCCTTTGTTTTGTTCTTTTTTTTCTGTCTTCTTTTCCTTTTTTCTCTTCTTAATCTTATGTGTACAGCACTTGAAGAATGGACTATGTTATTTAAGTATATGCAACTGACTGCTACTCACAAAGATATAGTCCATAAAAATAAATAAAATTTAAAAAAAAAAACAAACAAACATGAATTTGAGACAATATAAAGCAAATGAAACTGTACATGTCATACATCTCCCCAATGTTTGTTGGATGTGTGTTTATACGTGTATGTCAAATACAAAATTAGTAAAGAAAAAAACAAAAAAAGAAGAAGCTGATGACAGAAATACAGCAGAGACAGGGAGGAAAGTTCACAAGTACCAGCCGTTCAATTACAGACAGACTGGTGTTCTTAGAAAGTCTGTTTTGACCAAGACCATACTCTGCAAACTTGATATTGAGAAACGTCCTTGCTTTGGCCTGGTCGACCCTTTTTCCATCACTAGTTACATCCTCATACATATAAAAAAGCTGCTCCTGACAAACACAACAGACCGATCTGTGTGTAAAATCTGCGACGTGTCCCTTTACGTTGACACTTCATCAAGGTCCAGTCCTCCGCCGTGTCACACCAAAACGGCACTTTTTCAAAGATGAATGTTTTTTCTTGCATGAATGATTCCGAATAATGGTATCACATTGGTTGGAGGTTATTTATTTTACCTTTCAGCAAAGTTATCCTTTATGCATAACTCTTTTCTGAGCAGAAGGACACCGTGTGCTAATGGACGCAATGCATACAAAATGAGAAACCCTGATAGAAAAAGGGCTGGTGGAAGTTCCTCCCCCGAGAGAAACTGGGCTATAAATCTGTAAACAACAGATGTCTGGAACAAGGGCTTTAAAACAATTCTTTATTTGTGAGTCAATGAATATCATCAATCTTTAAACACCCCACAGATGAAATGTAATACTTCCATTTTAAGGTAAACCGTGCATGCTGATTAACATCAAATGCATTATTAGTGCTGATGAATTATGCATGTGTACTTGTAGCACAAAAGAGGAGAACTTGTTGATTAAATGGTTAACAGGCTTTTTTTTTTTTTAATGCAGACGTTCACAATCGTACAATTTGCATTTAATAAAATGCTAACTTAGCATAAGGAAAGGGCACCAGATCGTGGAGACTGCATGCATTACCAGTCACTTTAAGAAAATAATGATTAAACCGTGGTAGGAATGGAACATTTAATTACAGACACCCAATTACTCCTCTTGTATCAAAGACGTGGGTTTTAGCATAATTTTTCTGCATTCAGAGGTCTTGAGCTGCATTCACGCTACGACACATGAACAGTACTAACACACTTAATAATACACCTGAACTTTTTTGGAATTAAATGAGAACTTTTATTAACCCCTGAAGACCCAAACACCTACTGGTGACCAAAATCATCTACTGATCTAAAATGTTTAATACTTGATGATCTATTAATCCTATCAATACAAGTAAATAAGTGGCGTAAAATACAGAACAAAATTGAAGAAAAAATAATGAAACAGGCTAGAAAATGTAGAAAAATAAACATAACAAGCAAAAAAATTGAACAAAAATGAAGGAATGTTAATTAAATAGCCAATAAAATGAACAAAATGAATAAAGACTGAAAAAATAATCAGCAACAAGAACAAAATAAGCCACAAACTGAAGAAAATTGTTTTACTGTACGGTGTCCTTGAGTGCCAAGAAAGGCACCTATAAATAAAATTTATTATTATTATTATTATTATTATTATTATTATTATTATTATTATTATTATTAATAATAATAATAAAATTGAACAAATATGTTAAAATAATTGGTGTAAAATACAGTTTGTCATCTGAGGGGGAGGGGTGGAAGTGGGAGGAGCAAAGAGCAGCAGAGTGCGGTCGGTGAGAGAGAGATGGAAGATTTTAAGACCTAATTACTCCTTTTGTATCAAAGAAGTGTGTTTTAGCAAAATTTTTCTGTATTCAGAGGTCTGCTACGATACAGGAATGGGACAGAAATGCTGAATTTAGTGCTTAAGTATTAACACACTTAATAATGCACTTGAACTTTTTTGGAATTGAATATGAACTTTAACTAACCCATAAATACCCAAACACCCACTGGCGACCAAAAGCATCTACTGATCTAATGAAAAATTAATGAAAAATTACAAAATAATAAATGAGCAAAAAATTTACTGAATGGAAAAAAAAAGTCAAAGTAACAAACAAAATGAATCAAAATGAGTAATACATCAACAATATGACAACAATGAACAAAATGAGACACAAACGGAACAAAACTGAAGAAAAAATAATGAAATAGGCAGGAAAATGTAAAAAAAAAAAACAACAAAACAAAATAAGCAAAAAATTTAAAAAAAAAAAAAAAAAAAAATGAAGGAAAGTTCATTAAATAGCCAATAAAATGAACAAGAATATAAACTGAAAAAATAATCAGCAACAAGAACAAAATAAGCTGCAAACTGAAGAAAATTGAACAAATATGTTAAAATAGTTGGTGTAAAATACAGTTTTTCATCTTTTCATGGTCATCAGATATGACCCATTTGGACGTTCAGAGGCTCTGTAGTTACCATGGAAACACTGTCATCTTCTACAACATTGATTCACCAGTAAAACCCATGGAGTTTGATGGTAGATGATTGCTTTTATGTTGCAAAAATAAAATCAACAAAAAGTAATTTAAAAAAATTACAAAATAGTAAATGAGCAAAGAATTAACTAAATGGAAATAATAATAAAACAATAGACTAAGCAACAAAATAAACAAAAACAGCAAAAAGTAATCAATGAAATTAATCAAATGATCTAAAAAAAAAAAAAAAATTAACAAAATTGAAGAAATGTGTTTAAATACCTGGTGTAAAATACAGTTATTCATCTTTTCATGGTCATCAGATATGACCCATTTGGACGTTCAGAGGCTCCGTAGTTACCGTGGAAACACAGTCATCTTCTACAATATTGATTCATCAGTAAAACCCATGGAGTTGGATCAATGACAGTGGATGGACACACTGGGTTTATGTTCAGTTAATGAGAGATTTTACTGAAAAGGGCACTTTTTCTTCAGTTTTCTCTATTTTTCAAACAATAAACCTCAACTTTAATCTGAGTTTTTATGGACACTTTTTCTTCAATTATTTACACTAGCAGCATTGTACCTGTGGTGCCATTGTACGATAGCACCCTCCCGTGGTGCAACAACGGCATTGCACCCGTACGCCCTCCCGTGCCGCAACATCGGGACATCGATCAGACACGCGTCGGACACAGAACGTCCATTATAGAAGGATGTATTGATAGATGTAGTGGATCAGCAGGTATGAAACAGTTTAGATCAGTAGATGCTTTTGATCAGCGGTCTTTATGGGTTAAAAGAACTGTTCAATCTCACTTCGTTTTCTGCTAGATAAACAGACAGGAGCAGCAAAAGCAAGACAATAATTAAAATAAACCAGCATTTTCTGATTGTTTTCACAGCGATTTTGCCCTAAGGCACACATAAAACCGCCCATGTGTCAGGAGTATGAGTCTTTGCCCTGAGTTTTGTCTCTCAGGCAGAACTGCAACAGATATGAAGATAAAAATGAACCAGAATCACTTCATTTTTACACTGTTCTCTTATTCTATTCTCTTTCATGTTGCATAGTGATGTGTTCATTAATTAGCTGGAAGAACAAAGTCACGGCCTGAAGGATGATTCCCTGAAATGTCTCGAACGCGGTGAAATTAGAGGAAAATACAAAATCTAGGTGGAGATCTCTGCAGGTAAATACAGCACCACACACTGACGACTGAGTTAATGTGTGATTTAATGAATGTATGTTATCACACACACACACACACACACACACACACACACACACATATATATATATATATATATATATATATATAAAATAAAAGGATATTCAAATATTTAGTGCGGTCCTAATAACTGTAATTGCTTTTCCATTGACCTTCAAATTGTGCAAATATAACTTGCACATAAAAATGTACCTAATGGTAAAACGTCAATTTCGCCAAAACTCTCAGGTGACCCCAAGGTTGAAAAACACTGTGATGAAGCCTGTCCTTACTGTGCATGTAAATGGGCTGAGTGATTCTTATTTCAGTATGATTACATGCTAAAGATCACAGCTATTAGATCCCCTACATCGTACACGTGGGGCCTTTCAGTTTTTTTATGCGACTCTAATTACCCTCTTAGTTTCATTCTGATTAGATCGGGGCTCTCAAACTCATTTTCTTTCAGGTTCCACATTCAGCCTGATTTGATCTCCAGTGGGCCGGACCAATAAAATAATAACATAATAACCTATAAATAATGACAACTCCAAATTTTGTCTTTGTTTTAGTGCAAAAAAACCCCAGTTAAATCATGAAAATACTTGCTTTTATAAACTATCCAAACAAAAAAAGATGTGAATAACCTGAGAAAAACTGAAATTTCTTTGGAAAAATAAATGCAATTTTAACAATATTCTGCCTCAACTTATTTTTACATGTGCATTATGGATCGAATCTACAAAGGCACTAAACATTTAGTAACAGGCAGAAAATTGTTCAAATTGTGGTTCATTTTCTTTAGACATTTCAGGTTGTTCATATTTGTTCAGGTTATTCATGTTTTATTGTTACAGGATAGTTTGCAAATGTAAATATTTTCATAATTTCATGTTATTTTTTTACACTAAAACAAAGACAAAAATTGGAAGTTGTCATTATTTATAGGCATAATATAAGAATTTTATTTTATTTTTTTCCACATCAAACCGAGAAGAAAATATGGAGTCATTATTTTTTTAAGGTTATTATGCTGTTATTATTTTACTGGAGATCATATTGGTCTGTATGTGGAACCTGAACTAAAATAAATTCGACTGCTTTGGCTGTGGAATTTTTGCACTTTGCTAACTCATCACACGGGCCGGATTGGAACCTTTGGCGGGCCGCATTTGGCCCCTGGGCCGCATGTTTGAGACCCCTGGATTAGATACTTAAAAACATAGAACTGAGCTTTAACACAGGAACAAATGCACTTGTCTTTACTTAATTTATCCTTACATTATTTATTGCAATACTGTTTGGGCGGCAACTTGTCCCACTTATGTCAATAAGATTCTCCTAATTCAAAAGAAATTTTTAAGAATGATCAGCTTTTCTAAGAGACTCGACTCATCTGCTCCTCTTTTCAAAAAATTCAAACTTCTCTGTTTTTGATGTGAACGTTTACCTATACAAATATGTTCATTTAACTCATATTCTTCCCAAAGTTTTCCAGAATTTCTTCATGTTCTCCTCTGTTATTCACAATTATCCTACACGATATTCAAGCAAATTTTATCTTCCGTACTGCCGAACTTCTGTCAGTATTCTCTGAAATATCGTGGACCAAACCTGTGGAATAATCTACGACCTGAACTTCAATCAAAATCTTCTTTATCATTGTTTAAAAAGCATCTGAAAAGGACTCTAATTCATGAAAAAATGAAAGGCTGTATATCATTTGATTTGATGATTTGTAATGTGATTAGCATTTTTATCATTTTCACTAGTTATATTGTATTTTTAATTCTTTTTTTTTCTTTTTTTCTCTGTGTATTGTTCATTTCCAGGGAGGTATTCATATAAGCATTTTTTGGCTTCTAACCTCTCCTGCACAATGATGTTACTTGTTTGAATGTTGTTTTTTTTTTTTTAATTTTCTCTTGCTGTTTTATGATGTGCAAATAAATAAGATAACTGTTCAACTAATGTACTTTATATGCTAAATGTATAATTAAAGTGTGGAAAAACATACTTTCCACCTGTGGAAGCCATATCCTTCATCAGTCATCTCATCGTGTGTCTTGTGGGACCGTATGGAGGAGTGGCAAAACTCCCAGTGATGCGCTGTGACGTATGTGTGCGACCACAGGACAAATTAGCAGCCTCTTAACGAGCACTGCTTCATAATGGACAACTGGGGACTCCTACGGCGCTATATGACTTATCTGGTTCACCCAAAGAGAAAGTGGCGGTGGAAAACACTAAGAGTCCCCGTGAGGAAACAGTTGTTCAGTGGAAAACATGTTTGTAGCCCTCAAAGGAACTACTGGTGGTTTATACAATGAAAATAGCAAGCGCTGTGTTTCTCCGATGCTGACTCTCAGTATTTATCTGCTCAGACACAAGAGAATTTCACATGCATCCCCGAGTTTGCCTTGTTTCCTTTTAATCTCTCTACCACTGTGATTCTAATTGCCTCATTTGCCTCTGTGTTTAATGGTAATATCTGCTTAACCAAACAAGATGATGGGCTGCACGGCTCTCAAAGCGCTCGCTGATATTCAGGGCCCCGTTTCCGACGACGACCGGAGCCGACAGGGTTGTTTGTCCAAGTTCAAAGCCAGAGAATGAAACCTTTAAATGAGGAGGGACGGCCGGATGAGAGTAGTCTGAGGACGCGAGGAGTTTAATCCCATAAGGACTACCATTCTAACAGGATGTCGAGATTTATTTATGTGGTTTTGGCAATTAAAGTGTCAGAAAATGTCTTTTTTGCACCTTTTTTTCCAAGAGGAAGTTAACTTTCAATATCTGGCCATTAATTATCATTATTATATATAATAAATGCTTAAAACTGTATGTTACAGCAAAAAAAAAGGACTTGAATTTTTATCATTTATCATGAAAAACCACTGATCTATGTCATTTATCATTGTTATTGCTATTTTTTGTCACAAACTTTTTTTTCTAATATTTTTATCTTTTCCATTTTCCTGTTGTATTTGACGCATATTGTCTTGTGCTGCTGTACATTTGAATTTCCCTCTTGGGGGATCAATAAAGTATATCTTATCTCATCTCATCTTATCTTATCTTATCTCAGGGGTTCCCCAAGTGGGGTACGTTTACCCCCAGGGGTACTTTAATTTTTTTTTTTTAAATACATTAAATGTCATCATGTACTGAACACAAACTATATAATGAGAATTAATGCTGAAATACAAAACACAATAAATACATTCATTTGATAGTTTTATTGTCAATCATCTTGTTTAAGCTTTGGTAACATTTGAAGAACATTTCAATTTTATATTATTCAAAATGACTATATTTGAGTGAAGAACCTACAACAAGGAAGGAATGGACTGGAATTATTAAAGAAATACATAATATGGAAAAACTAACTTTCTCCTTGAACCACAATTTGGACAAATTTACTAATTATTGGCTAAAATGGACATCTATCCCAGAAGATGTGATGTCCCAATAGGACAGCACCTTGTTTTTTTCATGAGAAATACACATATATGTCAACATCTGTGTGTTTTATTATCAACATGTGCAAATATGCATTTCAGGAAAATGTACATAAATGTTTATGAAAAATGATGGATGTAACTACATCAGCAGGTTTACGGGATATGATTTGATGCAATATGAGAATATATCTGAATCATCTGACTTGGACTGAAACAGGACAATACCCAAACTATTTCAACCTTCTTATTATGATGGGATAACATTGTGACTCCTTGACCAACATATTTATTGTTGTACTTTAATTTTTGATACTACCCTGTCTGTGCTTGTTGACGTCTCTTGTTTTGTATGTCTTTACTTTTTGTTTTATTATCTGTTAAAAAATGTAAAACCTGCTAAAAATAAAGTATAAAAAAAAAGTATATTTGAGTAATTAAGTAATCATTTTTTGTTGATGACAAGTTCATTTATTAATGACCAATTTATGACCAATGACCAATGACCAATTTCTTATCAGTGAAAGAGGGCACTGTGCAGTTTATATTTTGCACATAAAATCTATTATTTTTTATATATTACAGTTAAATATATGTTGTTTCTTCACAAAGTTTTGGAAATATAAATAGACACCTTTGGCAGAGGAACCAATTTTCCCTATTATTTTCAATCAAAAATGGGGAAGGAAGAGTTGGGGGTACTTGGATAAAAAAAAAAGTATATTTCAGGGGGTACTCCATTGTAAAAAGTTTGAGAAACACTGACTTATCTTACCTTATCTTAAATGTGCTGAACAAAATTTTTACGGGTTCATGGGTTTTACTGGTGAATCAATGTTGTAGAAGATGACGGTGTTTCCATGGTAACTACAGAGCCTCTAAACGTCCAAATGAGTCATATCTGATAACCATGAAAAGATGAATAACTGTATTTTACACCAATTATTTACATGCATTGATAGGATTAATGGATCAACAGGTATTTAACAGTTTAGATCAGCAGATGTTTTTTTTTTTTTTTGGGGGGGGGGGGTCTTTATGGGTTAAACCTGTGCTGCTGGATGGAGTAAAAACAGACGGTGCCTCTGCAGAGACATACTAGTAGAGAAGCTATCAAAGAACTTCCAGAGATATTAACACCACGTCAGCCTCCTTCTGTCTGCACCGGACGTAAACAACACTAACAGCAGTGGGAGTGAGGCTCAACGGGCTCTTCTTTCTGCTGCAAACTGTGGAATAAAGTTGTTTATGGTGCTGTGCTGTCAAGGAAAGAGCCGGAAACTTGTAATGAACACGACTTCTGTTTGATGTGTCCGATGTGTCTCCGGTCAGAGAATGTACCAATTTGCCAAGAACAACACATATGAACCCTGTTACAACGGGGACGTCTGCAAAGGCCGACTCTGCAAACTGTTTACTTCCTGTTGCATCCCAGTTTTGTTAAATCACAGCTAAAGAATGGCCAACTCTGTCCACTGTTGATATGTATGTATACGCATTCATTTACATTTCACTGGTTTTTACTTACTTTTAGCACTTTTACTTTTAGTACTTTTACCCGAGGGGCAATTTGTTCTACAGCCAGCAGTTTCACACGGACAACAAACCAACAATAAATACAATAAATAATCCATAAAGACAATAGCACCAACATTACAAAGAATTATTCAGCAGAACAATGGCTGCCGGAACCAAAGAATTTCTCATCCTATTGGTCCCACATTTAGGAACACTGTATCTGCGACCTGATGGAAGCAACCTGAACTCATCATAAAGGGGATGACTGGGATCATCCAGGACTGACTGAGCCTTCTTCAGAGTCCGCCTCTGGAACAACACAGTCAGATCAGTGAGTGTGGTGCCAGCAATTCTGCTGCACACTTTAGTGATGCCCTGCAACCTGTTCCTGTTTTTAAGGGTAAGCAGCCCGTACCAGCTGATAGAAGAAAAGGTCAACACAGACTCAATAAAACAAGAATAAAACATTTTCATAAAAGTGTTATCCACTTTGAAACTGCAAAGCTTATGGTAAAAATACATCCTCTGATGAGCTTTTTTTACATACAGCATCCACCTGAGATTCAAAAGCAGGAAAACAATGTCCAGTATTTTGCAAAAAGTCCACCTAACTTGGTTGTTTTTGAAGGGCTGAAATTTAGTTTAGTTTAGTTTATTTCAGACACAAACCAAATAGAAAACATAGGAAAAAAAAAACAAAAGAAAGAGAAAATGGAACAACTGTTGCGCCTGAAACGGAGTCGGAAGAAGCCACTGATTATCTAGTCCTGCCCCCTGTTTCCAGTCCTCAGACAGTTTGCGCCTAATCACATAATATACAATATAAGATTGTGATTATCTATGTACATTTATATTCTGGGGCGGTGCTACCAGTTGTGGACCCCGTGGAAAGTAAACATTGTGGGCCCTTCAGAAAAGAAATTATCTGTAAATCTGTCATTGGAGCGGGGGGTGGAAGAAACGTACTGTAAAAACTGGAGGCATAGGGTGCATAAGTACCGTAACAGCTGCAACGGGCATGAAAACAAAAGTAAAAATTAACTTAAATGTCCAACTCCCGGCTTCTTTGCCTCTTTTTTTACACAAAATTATCCCAACGTCTAACCTTTACATCCACTGGGCCCCATGAATTTGTCATTTTACCCCCCCCCCTTTACGGCACCTCAGTATACACCCCTACATACCTACATACAGCTACATAAACGTATACATACATACCAAATTATGTATTCATCTGTACACCAACCCGTATCTGCACCGTCTATGTAAATACATACTGTACATACTCTACCACATAATACAATAAAACCACCTGACTGACAATCCAAGTAACAATCACATCCTTCCTTGAGCTATATATTGTGACATAACCATTTCTTTGTACATTGTTTTGAATTTTCAAATGTTTGGACACCGCCTGAGGTCTACCCCCAACCCATTCCAAAACTTAACCCCACACACCCATACACGCAAACTTTTCTTGGTTGTTCTTATTGCCTGGACTTTGAAATTCCCACATCCCCTCAGGAAATGATCATACATGTTTATTTCATTTTTTTTGTGTGTGTGTGTCTTTTAAGGCTGTGCGCATATTTCCTGTATCATCTTGTTGTATCTGAAAGAAGAGAAAAAGAAATAAATATGTATGCTTATTTTAACCCTGAAAAAAAGTGGAATAAGACTTTTGCAGAGTATTGCATCTATTGTCCTAAATAAACGAGACATTAAAAAAAAAATAAATAAATAAATGAATGAATGAATGAATGAATAAATAAAAGCTATCAAATGCTTTTCTGGACACGTTATGCATAGTTTACTGATAGATTTTCTAACAACATCACAAGCCAATTATAGTCTCATAGGTGGTTTTAATGCAAATGCCTTAAAAAAAAAAAAAAAAAAAAAGCTGAACATTTGATCAGTTTTGGTCTTTTTTTATTTTAATATATGACAATAAAACAATTCCAATCTCAATTTCAAACAAAACTAAAGAGGTGGATTGATGACTGTAATTATGTTATTTGTAGTCGTCTGTGTTCACCCTGTAACTAAAAGAAAAATGTTATGAAATACCCATCCCTCTGCGACCGGCCCATTCTGTCTTTTTTTTTTTCTTCTTTCTAATCATTTGTACAGTCATGGAGCTCTCAACACTCTAACACTGTTGAATATTTGACCTCAGAGAAAATTAAATGGCTCCGCTTTTCCAATTTGAAAACCTCATCTCTCACTCCATTACAGACAGCAGCACCTCTGAACCCGACAGTGGCATCGACAGAAGGCCTTCTACACGTCCCTACAAATCACACAGCACAGAAACCGTCCAATCCAGTGTGGAAGTGTGTAGTGGAATTAGAAAGAGGTGTCTGACTTTACACGTGTTGATCCCAGTATTATTGGTTTTTTTTTATTAGGGTTGTATTGTATTGTATTGTATTCTATTCTATTGTATCACAGCTAAAGGCCAACTGTCTCCACTATTAAAACGCTTAAATTTCACTAATTTTTACTCCCTTTTCTTTTACTTTTAGCGCTTAGGAACAGTAAAACCAATGAGATTATTGCGTAGAAATTGTCTATTTAACATGTGATACATACAGTATATCGTTGCTGTCAGGTGGAAACCTCGTAGGTCAGTTTTTCTCTTTTTTTTTGTCTTAAAATGATTCTGTTGGTTAGTCTTCACATTGGCCTGATGGTTTTAGAAAGATTTAATTAATGAAAAGTGTTGAAAGTGGCTCGTAACTACATCTCTTAACTAAATTCATTTATTTAGAATATACATGGTTTTTTCCCAGTTTCCTGAAAATTAGCCATTTCTGCAAGACAGTGACGATATATAAAGTGGATCTAACTTTATGGTTTATTTGACAAAATAATAAAAAGTTTTTCCAAATTCTAAATTCCAAAACTTATGAAAACATTTGAAGGTTAACTGTGTCCATTATCAAAACGTATTTTTATTGAAATGTTTCTGCCTCCGCTTACATTTCACTGATTTTTACTTGCTTTCCTTTTTCTTTTAGCCCTTAGGAGCAGTAAAAAAAATGAGATTATTATGTATCATCACTATCAGGAAGAAACCTCTTATGTCCAAAATGGTTATTTTTCAGGAAACTGGAAAAACGTATATGTATATTCTAAATAAATGAATGGAGTAAAGAGATATAGTCACAAGCCACTTTCAACACTTTTCATTGGTTAAATATTTCTAAAACCTTCAGGCCAACATGAAGACTGACCAATAGAATCGTTTTATGACATAAAAAAGACCAAAAATGGACTTAAGATGTTTCCACTCAACAGCAGCAATATGTGTTGTCTATTTAATATGCTAATATGCTAACCCTATCTATCTATCTATCTATCTATCTATCTATCTATCTATCTATCTATCTATCTATCTATCTATCTATCTATCTATCTATCTATCTATCTATCTATCTATCTATCTATCTATCTATCATGGCACCTGCATCATGATTTATTTGACAAAGTAATAAAATGTTTTCCAAACTTCATCTTCAACAACTTATGAAAACATCTGAAGGTTAACTGTGTCCACTATTAAAATATATTTTTTATTGAAATGTTTCTACAGTCACAAACATTTCATTCACTTTCACTTGTTTTTCTTTTACTTTTAGCACTTAGGAGCAGTAAAACTATGGGATCATTATATGAAAGTTGTCTATTTAACCTGTGACCCACACACACACACATATACATATACATATATATTAGGCCTGTAACGGTACACATACCGAACTGAACCGTTTCGGTACACACTTGTTTGGTTCGGTACACAGCTGTACCGAAACGGCACAGTATGATGAGAAAAAGAAAAACGAACGAAAGACATTGTTTGATGCGGAACTTTAAATCCGTGCAAGTTTCACACAGACATATTGAAGGAGCACACAGTGACCCAAAATATGAAATAGCAGCTGATAAAGGGTAAAAAAAACAAAAAAAAAACAAAAAATATGTGAACCTGGAAAGAAGAGACTGAAGACCCTCCACCATTATTACAGTCCAGTTTGGATCAGTTCAGGTCCCGGTGAAAGACAACAACGAGGAAAGAGACGGTGATAAGACGAACGTTGTTTGGCCCCTAGGAACTACAGTAGTTCTACAACAGACTAGCGCTCTCTCTCGCTCTCTCTCTCTCTCTCTCTCTCTCACGCACGCTGTATAACAGAGGAATAGAACTCGGAGTTGGCCACTGAAAGTATATAAAAATAAAGTTTCACTTTCGTTTCACGCCAGCGTTAGTTACGTTAGTTATGGACCGGACCGCACCCCCCACCCCCCCCGGCTCCGACCAAAAAAACAAAACAAAAAAACAACAAACAAACCATCCCCCAGATAAATTGCACCTTGCGCGCACGCGCACACACACACACAAGTACACAAAGTGTCCTAAACAGTTTGTTCTCTGTCCTAAAATAAATAATTTGGTTCAGTTTGTTGTCATTGTTGCTCTTCAGTTTATTTAAACAGAATACCAGTTTACCCTCCTGTTAATGTTGCACTTCATACAGAACTGTTTTTGTTGATATTTTTATGCAGAATGTGAACTGACAGGACTGTGATTAGATTTTTGTTGTTTGTTCAAAACTACCTTTCAGGGAAAAGTGCAATACTAATGTTTAAAATACATTTAGTAATATTAATAATTTATTTTATTTTATATTTGATTTATAGCAGCAGAATTATATTATTCCTGTTTTCCTATATTCTATTGTGTCCAAAAATTGGGGGAAAAATGTTCAAAAATTCATAAATGTATTAAAGACATTTTGAGGGGTTTTCTTTCTTCCCGAACCGAACCGAAAAAAAACTAACCGTGGCTTTCAAAACCAAAAACGTACCGAACCGAAAATTTTGTGTACCATTACAGGCCTTATATATATATATATATATATATATATATATATATATATATATATATATATATATATATATATACACAGTACAGGCCAAAAGTTTGGACACACCTTCTTATTCTTCGCATTTTCTTTATTTTCATGACTATTTACATTGTAGATTCTCACTGAAGGCATCAAAACTATGAATGAACACATGTGGAATTATGTACTTAACAAAAAAGTGTGAAATAACTGAAAACATCTCTTATATTCTAGTTTCTTCAAAGTAGCCACCCTTAGCTCTGATGACTGCCTTGCACACCCTTGGCATTCTCTTGATGAGCTTCCAGAGGTAGTCACCTGAAATGGTTTCCACTTCATAGCTGTGCCTTGTCAGGGTTACTTAGTGGAATTTCTTGCCTTATTGATGGGGTTGGGACCATCAGTTGTGTTGTGCAGAAGTCAGGTTGATGCACAGCTGACAGCCCTATTGGACAACTGTTAGAATACATATTATGGCGAGAACCAATCAGCTAAGTAAAGACAAACGAGTGGCCATCATTACTTTCAGAAATGAAGGTCAGTCAATCTAGAAAATTTCAAAAACTTTGAATGTGTCCCCAAGTGCAGTTGCAAAAACCATCAAGCGCTCCAACGAAACTGGCTCACATGAGGACCGCCCCAGGAAAGGAAGACCAAGAGTCACCTCTGATGCTGAAGATAAGTTCATCTGAGTCACCAGCCTCAGAAATCGCAAATTAACAGCAGCTCAGATTAAAGACCAGATGAATACCACACAGAGCTCTAGCAGCAGACACGTCTCTACAACAACTGTTAAGAGGAGACTGCGTGAATCAGGCCTTCATGGTCAAATAGCTGCTAGGAAACCACTGCTCAGGAGAGGCAACAAACAGAAGAGATTTATTTGGGCCAAGAAACCCAAGGAATGGACATTAGACCAGTGGAAATCTGTGCTTTGGTCTGATGAGTCCAAATTTGAGATCTTTGGATCCAACCGCCGTGTCTTTGTGCGACGCAGAAAAGGTGAACGGATGGATGCTACATGCCTGATTCCCACCGTGAAGCATGGAGGGGGAGGTGTGATGGTGTGGGGGTGCTTTGCTGGTGACGCTGTTGGGGATTTATTCAAGTTTGAAGGCAACCTGAATCAGCATGGCTACCACAGCATCCTGAAGTGACATGCCATTCCATCCGGTTTGCGTTTAGTTGGACCATCATTTATGTTTCAACAGGACAATGACCCCAAACACACCTCCAGGCTGTGTGAGGGATATTTGACCAAGAAGGAGAGTGATGGAGTGCTGCGCCAGATGACCTGGCCTCCACAGTCACCGGACCTGAACCCAATCGAGATGGTTTGGGGTGAGCTGGACCGCAGAGTGAAGGCAAAAGGGCCAACAAGTGCTAAGCATCTCTGGGAACTTCTTCAAGACTGTTAGGAAACCATTTCAGGTGACTACCTCTTGAAGCTCATCAAGATAATGCCAAGAGTGTGCAAAACAGTCATCAGAGCTAAGGGTGGCTACTTTGAAGAAACTAGAATATAAGAGATGTTTTCAGTTATTTCACACTTTTTTGTTAAGTACATAATTCCACATGTGTTCATTCATAGTTTTGATGCCTTCAGTGAGAATCTACAATGTAAATAGTCATGAAAATAAAGAAAATGCGAAGAATGAGAAGGTGTGTCCAAACTTTTGGCCTGTACTGTGTATATATATATACACACACACACACACACACACACACACACACATATAGTGGCTCTAGCTTCATGATTTATTGACAAAATGATAAATTGTTTTCCAAACTCCATCTTCAAAAACAAAAATAAAAACATTTCATCATCCCCTTGACTGTGAAAAAAGGTCAAATCCAGTGTCCTGGAATCAGAAATAGTTGTTTGACTGAACAACATCCGATGCTTCATGCACTGTGAGCAGCGTGGAAAATCCAGTCGGATAAAACAAAGTTTTGTGAAGTTCCCCTTACCTGAAAATGCGATCAGAGGGTTGTTCTCCCATCACAAGATCAAAACCACGCTGGAAGATGGTATAAGGCCAGGGACTGGCAGGAAAAAAAGAATAGATCAGAGAAAGAGATAAAAAAAAAGAGAGGAGAGAATAAAACTGTGTTAAATCAAAGCCAGAGAAGTGTTAAATTTTTCAGTGTACCCAGCCTCCTAATCTAAACCCTCTAGAATCACAAGTCATGTTTCAGTGTCTAACTTCATTCATTCCCGCCTTCCAGAGTCCCACAAATCGCAGTGTGTAAACATGCTGATTGAAAACTGTGTTCTGACATGCAATGTGACTTTGGCTCATATCTGTTTACCTGGGGATGGGATAAAAGACAAAGACAGGATGAGACAGAATCACAGAGAGAGGAGGGGGAGGGGGAGGGAGAGGGGGGAGTCGGAGGGTGACGGGGGAGAAAGAGAGAGCAACGCCGAGGGGAAGAGACAGATGCCAAGAGGCAGGAGTGAGAGGGAGAGAGAGAGAGAGAGGGAGAATGATGGAGATTAATGGGGAGTGGCAGCTCCGGGACTAAACAGTCTGCAAAGTGAGAGTGGAAGGAGGAGAAGTGACAGCGGCCCCATGCCATTCGCACAAAGTCCCACACTATTGTAAGCAAAAAGAACATCTAGGAAGAGGCGAGAGAGGCTTCCATGCCACAGGCTGTGGTCATTAAACATTTAAGTCACCCCAGGATGCCCACTCTGTCACAGACTGACAGGGAAAGCACCAGGGAGAGGAGATTCAGAGGTGCACAGTCAGGTGGGCTGACGGGGAATTCAACAGCTCAAATATGTGGAACAACAGAAATATAAATAAAGACGACATTCTGTGCATGGGATGGAGTTAAAATACAGCGAGGACGACACTTTACATCAGGGTTGTCGGAGTCATTTTAGGTCAGGGGCCACATACAGCACAATCTGATCGAAGTGAAAATAATAGCATAATAACTAACACTAAAATAATAAAAACTAATAATAAATAATGACTACTCTAAATTTTTATGTTTTATTGCAAAAAAATTAAATCAGATTATGAAAATTTCCAAATTATTTTTTTCACAAAAATGTAAATAACCATGAACAACCTGTAATTTCAGTGCAATTTTGACAATATTATGCCTCAGTTTATAGATAGTTATATAGATATAGTTTTTAGATATGTGTATCACAACTTACTGGATCTACAAATACACAAAACATTTAGTAACAGGCAGAATATTGATAGAATATTGATAGAATCAGTGGGGGTGGTAGCTTGAATGGCTGAATGGCACCCTGTGTGAGGACAGGGGAAGGGGTGGGTGGGGTGGGGTGGGGCAGGTGGCTGATGCTGCCGTTAGTGGGGTTTTGTTCAAAAAAGATTGAAAAACACTGCATTACACAACAGAAAACCATGTTAGTCTTTTTTTGTTGTTTTGTTTTTACTTGTTTTAATTGTGTGTAAGTTTTATACTCTGTTAGTTCATTCGTATTGTCCTGATGTCCCTGTAGAACGGGTCTCCCTCGAAAAAGAGATTTTATCTCAAGGGACTTCCTGTTTAAATAAAATTTAAATTTATTGTGTGCTTTTTATTGTATAGGCTAGCTATTTATTTTTTTGGCTATGTCATTTTATTCATGTACACAAAAAAAAAATTGGGGGTGTTATTTACTTCGGAAAACTTAGGAAAGTATTTGCACATAGAATTGTAAGTAAATTCTACAAGGGCAATCGTCAAGTAAACTTTATTTGCGTGTATACGTTTATCTTACCAGCAAACCTCAGGTAATTTAATGACAATTATTAATATGATCATTGAATTTGAATTTCTCCTTCTTTGTAAGTTTTATTTAGACTCTGACTACTTCAAACTGAAAAATGCTAATGCACCTAAAGCTAATGGTTTTTCAAGGTAATTTTTAGATACTGTGATGTTTTGGTAGAAGAAAGTTACGGGAGAGTGAACATTGGCTGCACTTCTTGGATCCTAATACACCACACACTTATAAAATGGCAGTAGTATTTACTTTCATTAACCCTTTCATGCATACTGGTCACTACAGTGGACAGTTGTTCTCCAGCTGTTCTCTTGTATATTCATGGGTTTTGTTGTTTTAGTTCCATATCAGCCGACACAGTGGACACTTTTGCATCATCCCATACACTGCAATTCACACCATTACTGTAACTTTGCTGTTCTTGATAAACCTGATCTGGAGTAACATGTTTTAGTGTAAACCAATTGTTATTTGTTTGACAGAAAGTTATTTGTTTGTTTCTTTGTTTTTTTGCATACTATCTCCATGACGTGAGTAATAACTAGCATTAGAATATGTTAAAATGTGATAAAACATCAGATTAGCAGCATTAAAATGTTTTTATTTCATTGTTTTCATCTCACTTTCTGATATTGGGTTTATGTTTCTTTACTTCAAAAATTAAATGCATGGACATTTTCGTATTTCCATGAGGAAAAAAAGAATTTTTTTTCATGCCTAAGGAGGAATAAAAACACTCAATAAAAAAAAATCTTGACTAGTTATAATAATTTGTGCATGAAAGGGTTAAACTACATGTGTATGAAACAGCATAGACTGTCTGACAGCAGCACAGAGCGTTCAGTCATGGTGTCAAACTGAAATATTCCTTCCACCCAGTTCACTCAGATACTCTCCCCTAGAGGCAGAACATGAGTCATAGAACTACAGAACAGCAACGTGCTTTTAACGAATATTTTCAACTGACAACAGTAGTGCACCATCACATGACTCAGTGACACTGTAAACTATGTGAGTCACATGACTCCATTACGAGTGTGGCTCGCTACAATACTTTTTCTAACTCTTATTAATGGACAATATATAAGTAACATTTACACAGCATTTTATATGTTTTTTTTTTTTTTTATTAATTAATTGGTTTTCCCCTGTAAGTCGCTTTGGAAAAAAGCGTCTGCCAAATGCATAAACATAAACATTTTTTTCTGCAGTTTAAATTGCCTATTAAAACTTACTTGGTATTTCTAGGTTCATGTGGAACAACTATAACCTTTGAATATTATGTGAAAATACATAATACAACTTGCTCTTCCCACACAGTTTTTTTTTTTTTTACTAAACAAATGACATATTTAGTTTTACTTGAATAATTCTAGTTCTCACTAATACTTACAATTAGAAAATAAAAACTGTGATAGTTAACCTAATAAATATTACTACACCAAAAAGTCTTTTTCAGTGTACCAGTAGTCAGGGGTTAAAGGGTTAAACGTGTGTTATGAGTAAAACCCTCTATTTCAGCTCATGTTTTTTTTCATCCTCCTGAGACCCAGCAATGCATTTTCATCCTTTGAAGGGGACAAAAGTTTGACAGTTAACTTAAAAAAATCTTGTCCATTGCAAACAACATTCCATTAAAAACTAAATAAATAACTAACATTTTTTAAAATGTATCTGAAAAACCTGTTGCATTATGCAGTTTCCAATCAAGACAATTGTTTAATGTAAAAAAAAAAAAAAAGCTAAAATTTTCACTTTCCTGGGTCTCAGGAGGATATATTACAGTACTGATGGCCAAAACTGTAAAAGTCACCCTGTTGATGTTTTCCACTGTTTGACTGTAGTTCATATTTATGGTATGGAAGGCCCTGGTTTAGGTCCAACAGTAGTTTATGGTACAACATCGTCCCTAAACATCCGCCCTCACGTCACCCGGTGGCTGGCGCTGGTGGACAGCAGGGTTTGCCAGATGTCAAGGACTTTTTAACAAGCAGGTGTGAACCCAATTAAGTGTTGATGTGACTTTGCAGGACGGGGTCTGAAACAGCATTTTTCACAGCCAAAAGATATCAAATCATCACTTGGAGTCATTATTGTAATGTAGACGAAGTGACCTCGCACCCAGAAAGACGAGTGGGCCAAAAAAGTACACTAGAGGACTGACACATTTACACTTTTACCTAAAATATATTTATTAATGTCATTAATTATGAGTCGAAAATTCATGTGTCTGTCTTTAGTTTTATTACATTAAGTAGATTTGGTTTGGAGAGCAGATCTCAGTCTGAGGCTCAGAATGAACGCAATAAATAACACTAATAAATGCATTATGGGAGTTGGAGGATTACTGTAGGACCTTGATTTTAATTTAAGATCTGTCTTGGTTTTCAGAAGACACAGGTGGTCTTTGGGTTCTGTTCACATTTTTACATTTTACATTTTTCAATTCTGAAATATGAGATGTTGCATCATTTTTAATGAATTCCGAATGTGTACACTGAAAAAAATCTAAATCTTACTAAGTGTAGTTTTCTCATTTCTAGTCCAAATATTTAATCCCACCTAAAATAAGACATAATCACCGAAACAGTAACTTTTCAGTGAGATATAAGAGCTTATTTTTAGACAATAGATCTAGAAAATCTTTTTTTTTTTAAGAAATCTTACCAGGATCATTTTCACTTGTTCCATGAGCAGATTTTTTTTGCTTATTTCAAGCAAAAGCATATTGTATTAATTTGTTTTTTTAGGGGGCCAAGCCCGCAGGGACTGGGGGACGCGTATGCCAGCATACGCGTTCCACAGTTCCAGCGGTGCTGTGGAACCCTATTGTTTTTGTACGGATTTTTATTATTATTCTTCATCATCAATATTATTAGGGGGCCAAGCCCGCGGGGACTGGGGGACGCGTATGCCAGCATACGCGTTCCACAGTTCCAGCGGTGCTGTGGAACCCTATTGTTTTTGTACAGATTTTTATTCTTCAATATTATTAGGGGGCCAAGCCCGCGGGGACTGGGGGACGCGTATGCCAGCATACGCGTTCCACAGTTCCAGCGGTGCTGTGGAACCCTATTGTTTTTGTACGGATTTTTATTCTTCAATATTATTATTATTCTTTTTATTCTTCCGTTGATAAAACTGTTACTGCAGCCTAAACCGTACATGGTACGGTGGTGCAATTTGGAGGGTTGGTCCAGACCCCTGCTGGGACCTCAGACGCAAAAATACACATATATTCACCAGTAGGGGGCGCTATAATCAAAGATAATGCGTTTTGGTCTATAACTCCCACACCGTATGTCGCACATTCAAAACCTTATATCCTCGGATTCCCTGAATAGTACTAAATCACGTGAGCTAGGCCACGCCCATTTCCGCCATGACTTTTTTCCCCGTAAAATCGCGAAAACTGGAAAACCTACTTTTTCGAACTCCGACTTGGGACTTTGTCCGATCTGCGTGAATTTTGGCACATACACTCTTCTCATGGACCTGATTCAAAGTTATTACAATAATTTTGTTTGGTTGAAAAATACGTAAATAATTAACGAACAAATTTCTGTAGCTACCTAAAAAAATGCTAACTCTTACATATCTCGGTCCAAGTAAAAGCTATCAACACCAGATCTTAGATCCTTGGTTCTCATGTGACTCTGAGGGTATAAGCTGAATTTGGTGAATTTTGGACACTAGGGGGCGCTGCAAATATAAAAAATTTATATCTCCTAAACGGCTTGACCGATTTCTACAAAATTTGGTGGGTATGATGGAGGGCCCGTCCTGAGGCCATATCTTGAAGGTGGGTGTGTCTGAACAATGTGGGCGTGGCTTATTTCAAGTTAAACAACAAACATTCCCTAGAGCTGAACTGTTCTGCTGAGGGCTGTGAAATTTCTATGGACCCTATAGAATAGGACAAAGATCTACCAGAGCAAAAACTGTGGATTTACTCCACTAGGTGGCGCTATAACAGACAAATACGCGTTTTTGCCTATAACTTCCAAATTTTAAATGACACATTCATAAACTTTACATCTTTGTATTCTTTGGATAGAGTTGAGTCTTTTGACATAGGCCACGCCCACTTCCACTGCATATTTTACTTTCTAAGTTGCTACATATTGAAAACATACTTTTTCAAACTCCTACTAGGGTTTAAGCCCCATTGTCTTCAAACTTTGCACAGATAATCTCCAGAGGCTTCTGATCTAAAGTTATCACAATCAGCTTGCTGCTGTAAAAAATGTGCTAGTTATAAATGAACAATTTTATTTGCTAGCTAAAAAAAACATATTGTTGCATATCTTACTCAAAATAAATGCTATCAACACCAAACTTTAGGTCCTTCTTTTAGAGGTCAACCAGATGGTCTGTACCAAATTTGGTACAAATTGGACAATAGGGGGCGCTATAAACAGACAAATATCAAGTCACAAAAAAGTTGGTCCGATTCACAAAAAATTTGATGAGCATGATGGGGGTTCACTCCTGAGACCAGCTGTAAAGTTTGGTAATGATTGGTCAATGTGGGTGTAATTTATTACAACAAATCCCAGTCCCACACATTCCTCCTTTTGCATTCCTAATGCATTGGTCCCATTCCAGTGAATGCAGGGAATCCGGCTCCAACTGTTCCTGCAGCCTAAAGCGTACATGGTAGAGCGCTGACATTTGGAGGGTTGGTCCAGACCCCTGCACGGAACTGAGATGCAAACAATTATATATGTCCACCAGCAGGGGGCCATAGAACCAAAGACATATGTATTTTGGTCTATAACTCCCACACTGTATGTTGCACATTAAAAAACCTCATATCCTCAGATTCCCTAAATAGGGTTGAATCATATGGGCGTGGTCAGGCAGATTTGGGGGAGGACTTCTTTTCCAGCAAAACTGCGAAAACTGGAAAACCTACTTTTTCAAACTCCTACTTGGGATTTTTTTCCGATCTGCATGAATCTTGGCATGTACACTGTTCTCATAGACATGATACTAAGTTATCAATAGAATTTTGTTCGGTCAAAAAATGTAAAATTTATCAATGAATAATTTTCTGTAACTAGCTAAAAAAATGTTAACTATTACATATCTCAGACAAATTAAATTCTTTCAACACCAAATATAAGATAGTTGGTTGACATGTCACTGTGAGGGTATGAGCCGAATTTGACGAATGTTAGCCTCTATTGGGCGCTGCAAATATGTGAAATTTTTATCTCTGAAACTCCTTTACAGATTTCAACAAAATTTGGTGAGTATGATGTGGGGTCACTCCTGAGACCAGCTGTAAAGTTTAGTAATGATTGGTCTACGTGAGTGTAATCTATTCCAACTAATCCCAGTCCCACACATTCCTCCTTCCACTCTACTGGTGCATTTGTCCCATTCCAGTGAATACAGCGGCTCAGACGGTGGAATACTAACTCCAACTGTAAACCCTTATGAACGGGGCCCAGCCTCCACCAGCTCGGCCCCAGACCCACGTCCTTCGGGGACGACTTCCGTGGGCTCTGTGGGGCCTGGGGTCCGAGTGGGCGGGGAGGCTTGGCCCCCGTTCATAACTGCTCGCAGTTCTAGTTTTTACTTGTTTTTAGAGGGGCATTTTTTCCAGTGTATGGACAATGGAAATCTCACAACTTTAATAATGTTTAATTACTTATAGGGTGGAGGCTTTGAAACAAGTAATTTTCAGGCTTTCTGCCTCTAACTGCACCTTTACTGTTTTATCATGTCTTTAATCAATGTTATGTATGTGCAAAATAAATACATGAATTAATAAATTTGGCCCACATATGTACAAAAATGTGGCCAAGCAACCAACTAGGGTGCTGAATGTATGGAAGAGAATTAGGGCTACTGGAAAAAAAAAAATAATAATAATAATAATAAGGTCCAATGTATTTTTATTAATATTATTCTGAGAAAAAAAGTCAGAATTCTGAGGAAAAGAGTCTGAATTGTGACTTTTTTCTCAGAATTCTGACTTTAATCTCAGAATTCTGGCTGTTTAAATTTTTTTTCAGTATTATTATTATTATTATTAGTAGTAGTAGTAGTAGTATTAGTATTAGTATAAGTATGAGATTAAAGTCAGAATTCAGACTTTTTTTTCTCAGAATTCTGACTTTAATCTCAGAATTCTGGCTGTTTTAATTTGATCATTATTATTATTATTATTATTATTATTATTATTATTATTATTAGATTAAAGTCAGAATTCTGAGGGGAAAAAAAGTCTGAATTCTGACTTTAATCTCAGAATTCTGACTTTTTTCTCAGAATAATAATACAAAAAAATATATTGGACCTTTTTTTTTTTTTTTTTTCCACAGTGGCTTTAATTTTCTTCCGTGCCAAATGTGATCACCAAATCTCCTAAAATGTTATTTTATTGTTAGTTTTATAGTTTCTATGCTCTGATCTTTAATTTTGCATTAATATGGTTTGGGCAGTACACCTACATCTCATAGTTTTACTGAAATAACCTATTAATTTCCATTTTAGTCTCTGACTTTTCTTCTTATTCTAACAGAAAACAAGTGACTAAACTGCAGCAATGTTCAACTATCAAGCAGTAAATTTTGGTAACGATAAGCAGTAGTTACTTTAAAGGCTTTACACCCCAATAAATAAATACAAAACTATGTCCAAATCCTCCACTGTGCATAAGAGATATAAAAGTTATAAGAGGTATTTAAGTCATAAACACAGTATAATCATGACTTTTTTTAAACTCCTTTAATAGTAATAACAATGTGTACCCATTATGTACATAGATAACTCTGACTTTTATATGTAGTATAAATTTTTTCTTCGACAGCTGTGACGTTTATGAGCCCGTATAGTTTCTTTTTTTATATTAACATTTTAAAATCTGTCCAAGCAAAATGATGGCCTTGGTGGATGCGCAGGAGGATAACCTTGTTGTAAATTCTCTTCTGCCCGATAGTGAGTGATCATAATAAGCCATTATAACGTGATTATCATAACTTACCCCTGATTGGGTCCCCACTCGCTCCGGATGCAGAGGTGCTTGTGGACCGGGTCCTTCATGTAGCCGTCGAGGCAAAGGCATTCTCCTGCAGACAGAGAGAGGCAGCGGCTCATTACTGTCAAGCCTTTTAATTCATTGGAGAATTCCCTTTGCTCCTCTTCATTTATTTTCTCCATGAGAGCCATTCCAAACATTATCCTCTTCCAGCTTTTACAGCGCTCTTAATCATCTCTCATATTTAATGGCTCGGCCACAGCTCCTGCAAAGCAATTTGAGCTGGATTTGTCTTCAGATTTCTCAACAAAAACACCCAAATTTACAACAGGAGCACTAGGTTCAAAAAAGAAACTACTGGGGAAAAAAAAAAAAAAAGTTAAGGTGTACACAATGTGATTTATGCAAGTGAAGAGTTGGACACATTTGTTCACTGTCAATGTTATCTCCAGAAAGGTTATTAAATAATCATGTTGTTTTTAAAACACATACGAAAGAAACACATAAGACTTGTCAAATGTGGATTTGACAAGTTCACTGGGACGGCCACGCCTGTAGAAGCCAATAACATAATAACGATCGACAACGTACTAATGTAATAAATTTGCCATTTTTAACATGTAATAGGCCAATGGCGTAATAACTGGCCAATAACATAATAAAAGTTGTGAACCGATAATGTAATAACTTCTGGCCAATAATGTAATAAGTTATTACGTTATTGGCTGGTTATTACGCTATTGTCCTGATAAAAAAAAAAAAAAAAAATCTTTGCAAATGTAATAACTGAGCCAATGATGTAATAATATATTAATATCACTGCATTTAAGTTTCATTTATTAGATATAACTGTGATAAAATCTCTCTCTCTCTAGTATATTAATACATAATAACATTATTGGCTCAGTTATTACATTTGCAAAGACTTTTTTTATCAGGCCAATAACGTAATAACCAACCAATAACATAATAATATATTAATATTGTGTTTAAGTTTCATTTCTTAGATATAACTGTGATAAAATCTCGTAATAAGTTATTATGTTAGTGGACAAAAGTTATTACGTTATCGGTTAAGGACTTTTATTATGTCACTGGCCTATTACATTGTTAAAATGGCAAATTTATTACATTATCGGCCGTTATTACGTTATAGGTCGTTATTACGTTATTGGCTTCTACACACACCTCGGGACAAAAACAGCTGATAAACATGTCAGCAATGCGTCGCGAGATGCCTCTGAAGAAAGCTGCAGCCACAGCTGAAATATGTCAGGTGTGAGAACATCACTCTGCTACTACTTTGTCTGAACAATAGAAAATAACCCCTGTATCATTAAGATAAGAAGACAAAATGAAAACTCTTGAACTAGAGAACTCAATGGTTTAGGCCTAAACAGTTGTACAGCCTTAAGAAAATAACTTATCTGTGAGAATAATCAGAAAAAGTTTGCAGAAGCATGAAGATTGGACTGTGTTTCAGTGGAAAAAGGTCATATGGTCTGATGAGTCCAGAATGACCCTGTTCCAGAGGTGGATGAAGTAATTACCCATCATGCCAAGTGCCTATAGTTCAAGCCTGAGGGGGCAGTGTTATGATCTGGGGTTGGTTCAGTAAGTTGAGTCAAGGTTCACAGCGTTATGTGTCCATAAAATGAGTTCAGCTGAACCTGAATATAGTGACCCGAATGAACATCAGTGGATTTCATTCTATGCTGATGATACCTTCATATACCAAAATGACAACACCAGGGTTCATCAGGATCAGATTGTTACAGAGTAGTTAAGGAAACTGAGCCATCAGTTACAAACAGATTGGACACCACTGAGTCCAGACCTGAACCGCATGGAGGATCTTTTGAATCTGATGGAGAAGTCTTTACACAGTGGTCCAACTCTACATCATCAATCCAAAAAAAAAAAAAAAAAAAAAGCAACTACAAAACAATTACTGTCTCCTTTTGTCCAGGCTGTTTAATAACCTTCTTTTATTATAATCATGCAGTCATATATTTTCATCCGACCCTTTGTTGTGTTAATTATATAGTTCTAATTCTCTGGAATATAAACTCCAAATCAGCCACTAAATGACAATAAAAGTAGCTGCCAAACATCCTGAAAGTAAATACTGATGTTACCTTTGAGTCATTAATCCAAATGTCTAGATTTAATAGACTCAGTTTGTTTAGTGTTTTTCACAATTATCTGACTGGTCCCATTCACTAGATAACATCCTCTACTTAAATGAGAAGTGATTAGATCAGTGATTAGTGTAATGAACAGACATTTGGCGCTGTCATTATTTAGTATAGGAAAACTCATTCTGCTCTGCTCTTCCCCAAATTCGACTCATCACTCTAGTTTGAAGCAACAGTTTGAGTCTAATGCAAATAGCATCACTGATCAAACCGAGTCACCGAGTACGTCTGCATGCATTATTTCACTATTATTCACAATACGATCATATCAGAATTTGACAGGTGTCACGTAAGCAGCACAGTCTGTTTACATGACACTCCATTCCACCTTTTTTTTCTGAATGACATGCGAGATACGCTGATGTTATTAAAGTTTTATGAGGATTCTTTTAACATGGATACAATACATTCGGAATATGTGCTGGATTGGCTTGTTTTACTGCAGGTTACAGGTTCTAATGGGGTAAGCACAGCTGGAATATTAGAGAAATCTTAGTTTTCATTGCCCATGTAAACAGATTATTGGAAATATTGTCTTTTTCAGAATTAGTAAATAAAACTGGAATATGAGTGTGCATCTAAATGTAGTCACTGAGAAGAATAATTTTTAGTTGGTGTATGTGCCGCTGCAAGTAAACATTTACGAAGAGGCTATATCCACAGTACTGTTGCACTAACTTTCTCATGTGTCTATTCCCACAGAGCCAATCAGTGCCCTGGTTTTATCCATGTGTAGACTGGTAACCTGTCACCCGCACATGCCACGGGCCTATCTGGGTACAGGAAAAGGACAGGGGACGAGTTACCAAAGGCTACCTCCAGAACACCACACTCGTGGTATTTTTCTTTCGTGGATTCTAAAAGTTTTGCATCCATACACATATCGTTTCAAGAAATATCTGTGTCTAGGTGGTGGAAACAGGAAAACTGGGTCGAACCGGTATAATACGTATGCCACACCTACAGGGTGGGGAAGCAAAATTTACAATGAACATTTAGTTGTTTTTTCTCAGCAGGCACTACGTCAATTGTTTTGAAACCAAACATATATTGATGTCATAATCATACCTAACACTATTATCCATACCTTTTCAGAAACTTTTGCCCATGTGAGTAATCAGGAAAGCAAACGTTAAAGAGTGTATGATTTGCTGAATGCACTCGTCACACCAAAGGAGATTTCAAAAATTGTTGGAGTGTCCATAAAGACTGTTTATAATGGAAAGAAGAGAATGACTATTAGCAAAACTACTACGAGAAAGTCTGGAAGATACTATTAAAGAAGAATGGGAGAAGTTGTCACCCTGAATATTTGAGGAACACTTGCGCAAGTTTCAGGAAGCGTGTGAAGGCAGTTATTGAGAAAGAAGGAGGACACATAGAATAAAAACATTTTCTATTATGTACATTTTCTTGTGGCAAATAAATTCTCATGACTTTCAATAAACTAACTGGTCATACACTGTCTTTCAATCCCTGCCTCAAAATATTGTAAATTTTGCTTCCCCACCCTGTATATGTGGCGCTGATCACTAACACAGCCAGAGCCTATGGCAGGATACACTCAAATTGCACAAGAATGCACTGAGCATGTTCCTGAGGTTACATCTGGGGTTTTCTTCTTCTGGTCACGTGGTACTATGGTATCATCGGTTCCATACAGTGGTGTTGTGTCTGTCCATACGCCAATGCCAGGGCAGCTTTGGGAGATTTTTCTCTGGGACCTGTTCTCCAAAAATACCATTTCAGGGCACCAACAAAGTGGGTGTCATGTGACCAAAGGCCCAAACTATATTAAACTTTTTGTGGACTGACATAATTTGGGGCATATACTCCATATATGACCACAGTACTGTGGCAACAAGAGGACATTGAGTTCATTGAACAGTATCCAAGATTGGCTCTGGGAAACAAAATGTCCTTACTGCTGATTGTCACAGTACAAATGCTACCATTTGATTGGCTCTGTGGAAATAGACAAACCCATATTTCATGCCATAGTACTGTAGTAGTAGTAGTAGTAGTAATAATAATAATAATAATAATAATAATAATAATGGATTAGACTTCTATAGCACTTATCAAGGCACCCAAAGCCCTTCACATTATTGATCCATTATTCATTCGCTCACACATTCACACTGTGGTGGTGGTAAACTACATATGTATCCACCGCTGTCCTGGGGCAGACTGATGGAAGCATGGCTGCCAACTCATCAAAGGGCCCCTCCGAACAGTCATACGCATTCATACACTAGTGTGAGTGACACAGGAGGCAAAGAGGGTGAAGTGTCTTGCCGAAGGACACAATAGCACATGACTAGGACAGAGCAGGATTCGAACCGCGAACCCTTCAGTGATTGGACGATGCACTCTACCTCCTGAGATAAGGCTGCCCCAATAGCCATTGCCAAACATTTATTTCCCTTGGTAATGTAAACAGTTATTTAGGAGCACAGTTTTTTTTTAATATACTATTTGTACATATACATATACACATCAACTTTATTTGGTGAATGTAAATGTAGTCACTGTGACCTTCCTTCTGTTTCTGGGATTACACATTCACTTTTGTCTCTGATCTCTTACTCTACTCGACTGGGGGGAAAAAAATATCTATATATTAACTCAACTCCCCCAAATGAGACTACAGTGAATGGAGCTAAGGTTTTCAGCTCCTCCTTTCACTTGGCACCAGTGTGATAAGTAAAGCCTTTTAGCTAAGAACAAGCAACCACTTTTTGTTCTGCTGTCAGCTCCCAGGAGAAATGTCAGCCTTGACTTTGCTCAGTATGATTGATGGGGCCTCACCTTTGGTTTAGAGGGTTACTCAGGGGTAACATGTTCTACATGCTCTGCTCATGCTCAATAGGAGGCAAGTGAAGGGCACCGGCCCTGGGCTTTTATACACCACTGTTAATGGGAAAGGTCATCTGTCAGTACCTGCCAGGCTAAGAGAAATCAGATTCACTGATCATCCGGCTCATGTTACTTTGGACGAAAAAAACAAAAAAGAAAAAAATGACAATAGCAGTTCATGCCTTCAAGTCTGTTTAAACTGTTAACTTGTACATCTGCATTCAGGAGCATCTCTGTGTGTTCAGATCAGAGGAAGAAATAATAATAAAGAATAAAATGCATCTAAACCCTATACTGTAAATGATCAGCATCATCAGATAATTTGACGCATTGTTATAGAAAGTGACGGTACAGAATGTTGAGGACAATGCAAATATATATACAAAAATATGAAGTATGTTTTATTTTTCTGCCTTGTTTGTGCAACAGCATTGGAAAGGTGTGGCTGTTATAAAGTTCCCTTAGTTACAAAACCATTATGACCTAACCTTAGGATTATAACTAACTATATTTAGTCACAGAAAAAATTATTAAACCACCCTGGTTTTCTTCAGTTTCTTGTTCATTTAAATGCCTGGTCCAAATAAAGGTACATTTGTTTGGACAAATATAATGATAACAACAAAAATAGCTCATAGTAGTTTAATTTCAGAGCTGATATCTATCCATTTTCCATGTTTTCTTGATAATAACCAAAATCACTTCAGTTCTTACATCAATATCTATGGCATTGTACTGACAAAAACAGTGCTTTTAGACATTCCGTGTTTTCTATTCTGTCTGTTTTAGTCACATGATACACACAGGAGTTAGTACTCCATTGCATAACCATTGTTTTTGATGACTTTGATGGTCTAACAATTTTTTTGCATGACTGTATAACTATGTTTCCCAAAACTTATGACTGGACCCAAATTGGAGCCAATTTTACTGGATTGCCAGCTGACAAAAGTTAGTTAGTTTAGTTTTATTTTGAGCACATAGAATCATCAGATAACAAAAAAACATACAACGTAGTCAATGCAAATTTTTCAGCACTCAAAACAAACTAGTAATTAAATTATTCAGCTTCCTTTGGTTTGTTAACACACTGGTTTTCTATATATTTTTACAATAACACAAAGCATTCATACAACCCATTCATGTACACTTTTTTAGTCACCTCACACAAAATCAGATTTGCATAATCAACCTTTTTTAATATAAACTATAATATTTATATGCACTTTAAATATTTACTACAAATACAATCATTAATAAAGGTGACAATTTCTCCTAATCATGATAGTCTGTATTAATTAATTACAATAATATCATATTTTTATGCATTCTTCTATATTATAACTAGATATTCACTTATTCAGATAATGTTCTATATTTTGTTATTATACTGGATATATACATCCTTTTAAATGCACAAATTGAAGAAGACATTTTGACTTTTTCATCCAGATGTACCCTTCTAACAGAGATACACTGGCTTTTTATGTTTGTTCTACACTTAATTTTCTTTAAGATTTCAGTTCCCCTTAAATTATAATGGCTTTGCCTGGGCTCAAACATCTCCTGTAGACTGTAGGGGAGCATATGGTTACGGGTTTATACACAATAACAAGAGTATTAAGGTCAACAAGATTGTGTAGTTTTAGAGCATGTAATTTATAAAAAGGGTATTTGTTGGAGTTTAGTACTGTGCTTGATTGACAATTTGAAAAGAAAAGCGAAAATGCTGAAATAATACGATATGTGAGGTAATTTTCCTGATTAAAACTGAAGACAAGTATGACTAGAGGAGTTTAATCATGTTTGATTATCTATTTATTTATCCTTATTTTGTCTGGGTCCCTGAAGGTTACATTGAGAAGCAGGAGTTTAATGCGGAAAACAAAAAAAACCCTAATGGAATAACAAAGGAAGAGGCTTTGAAAAAAAAGAGTCTGACATAATGACCAGATGATCACGACAACACACAAATGACGATCATCCCTCATTATACACCTCATAATTTTGTGATTTGTTGCTACTGAATTGAATCGTCTGTATAATTAACGTCTGACAGGTAGTTATGTAAACTGAACGATGTCAGTGACAGCATTCGGGGTCTGTTTGATGAATTTTTTTTTGCTGATATATGACATTCCCACATTCTGGTGTTTACTTTGTGAGTGCAGCGAGACTATACTGACAGGAACGATGAGTAAAATGCATCAAATTGCCGCTGAAGTTGTATCAAACCAGGATCAGTCTTTTGACAAGCACCTTCGCTTTCATCTTTGGCTTGTAGCAGCATGAAAACTGACCTAAATGACACCAGATATGGAACATAAAATGTAAAATTCATCAATGTGAACACCGACATCAACAAGCAGAATTGATAATGGAGTAACATTGAAAGCAGCTTATTACATCCTTTAGTGGAAGAGAAATTAATCAAGCCTGTCATTGTATCCTGATGTAATTTTTTCAAGCACAGGTTGTTTTTCTGACACATCACTTGAATGACATTTGAAAACCACCTCTTCATATTCCCCTCGTCGTGACCCGGCTGCTTTCCCATCATCCTCCTTGGCGACGTTCCGAACGTGCGCCGAACATAATTGCTATTTTACTGCTTTGTTAAATGCGCAGTGAAAGAGCTGAGATGTTTGACTCTAAAAAGCCATTTTCACATGTTGAATGACAGCCCAAATCATGTCCTGCACACCCGGAATGTTGGAACAGCAATAAGATGACAGGAGGTGTGGGTTTTTTTCGTAGCTGCTGAACAACACCAAACACCAAACGCCTCATTTTGCTTTAATTGCGATTTCACAGCACTTTGAGGTCACGGCTCTCAGCTCAGACTCAGGATGTTTTACACCAGTAAGGTGTTACAGCCCCTAATTGCTCAATATTCCAATGCTGCAGAGGCTTTTTTTTAAAGAGTTTCACACTATATTTTCATCACATCCCACCTTGCTTTTTGTCACCTTTTAAAACACAACGAAGTGAAGTGGATTTAGGGCGACTGAGTCGAGTATCTTGCAGCCTTTGAACTGTTGTGTGGGCAAGGAGTTAGCTTTTCTTCATACACTGTAATCAGGGTTCCTACCAAGGCTATTATCGTTAACCAAAACTAACGAAATGACAAAAACTAGAATTGTAAAAACATTTTTGTTAACTGAAATAAATAAAAATTATAATTAAAAGAAAAAAAAGACAACTGAAACTGTATTGTGTGCTTACAAAACTAACTAAAACAGATAAAAATTATGGATACAATTCCCTTCGTTTTCGTCTTTGTCAACGTTGGATTGATATGAAATCGATTTATTTCACTTGAGCAATTTTAGCTGGTGGCACCATACGACACTTCACACTCCGTCACTTGTCATTTACAGTCATCTTCTGGTTCCCACTCTACCTGGAAACATGCAGACTAAAGTTGGGAGAAAGCAGCACAGTCCTGTCTGGGATTTATTTGAATACGACGGAGAAAAAGAGAAAAGACATGAAAAAACTAGAACTAATACTAGAACTAAACTAAAACTAAGCATTTAGAAGAAAATTAAAACTAATAAAAAACTAGCAAACCTGCTCTAAAAACAAATTAAAACTAACTGAATTAGAGAAAAAAAAAAGTCAAAACTAAATAAAACTAAACTATAATGAGAAATCCAAAACAATTATAACCTTGGTTCCTACAAGTTCAATTTAAGACGTTTTTTTTTAACTCTTTTTATTGAAATTAGAACAATGACAATATAAAAAATGTCATATCGTACCCAATATATATGTGTCAGAACAAGAACACTACACCCGCACTCACATGTACACACACAAAAAAAAAGGTGTGTGTGTGGGGGGGGGGTGTCTGTCTACTTACTTAATATTACAGTAATCTATAAAGGCCTGCCAAATTGAATAAAATAACTTTACATTATCTTTTAGTGAATATTTGATTTTCTCCAAATATAAGTGTTCCAAAATGTCTTTCAACAGAGCCTGATGAGTTGGAGGATTTTTGTTCTTCCAGTTTAACAGAATAAAGCATCTGCCCAGTAGTGTCACACACCGAACATTATTGTTATTGGGTCTGGAGGGAATTTAAGACTTTTTAAGGCGGGGTACACCCATTAGGATTTTCTCAATCTGAACAAGGTTATTATCGTTAACGAAAACTAACGAAATGACGAAAACTGGAATTGAAAAACATTTTCATTAACTGAAATAAATAAAAACTATAATTAAAAGAAAAAAAACAACCAACTGAAACTGTCTTGTGTGCTTACAAAACTAAATAAAACGAATAAAAATTATGGATAAAATTCCCTTCGTTTTCATCTTTGTCAACGTCGGATTGATATGAAATCGATTTATTTCCCTCAAGCAATTTTAACTGCTGGCACCATATGATATTTAACGGTCCGTCACTTCTCGTCACTTGTCATTTAGAGTTGTCTTTTCGTCCCCACTCTACCTAGAAACATGGAGACTAAATTTGGGAGAAAGCAGAGTCCTGTACGGGATTTATTTGAATTTGACGGCGAAGAAGATAAAAGATATAAAAAACTGAAACTAAACTATAACTAAGCATTTAGAAAATAACAAAAACTAATAAAAACTAGCAAACCTGCTCTAAAAACTAATTAAAACTAATCGAATTAGAAAAAAAAAGTCCAAACTAAATAAAAATTAAACTATAATGAAAAACACAAAACTACAGTATTAGAACCTTGAATCTGAAGAGATTTTTTTATCTGATACAGACCACACATATGAAGACAAAAAAATCAGGCATTGAACAGTTTTCATCATACTGTGTGTGGTGTGCTCCAATTATCTCAACAAAGCACACCACACACATGACGAAAAAGTGAGTTATGTGTTGACAATGTGTTTCATAACGGGTCGGGTCAGGTTTTGGGTCTAATGTACGTGGGTATGGGTGGGTGTGGGTTTGGGTTTGGAAAAGTGGACGCATGCAGGACTCTGCTCAGGAGTTGTCGGCTCTCCCCACACAAATGGAGATTTGTTGTTGTAAATATTGAACAAGTTTTGTCGGCCCCGACCTGTTTCAGAGCCGATTATTGGGACAAATTCACTCTTAACACCTCAGACCACAGGAGAATCTGATAGGATAATCTTATAAGACATAAAATAATCTGGGGTTTGCCATCCTTGGTTGGGACGGGGGAAAATTGGGACAAAAACAGCCCGATGATCTTTAAGTGTGTACCCCGCCTAAAGCTACTTACAACAGAATTTAATGCCTATTTCATGGTCATACCGGCAAAATTTTGTGACCCCTAAAATTTAGGAAAATGTATTAATTTATTCTAAAGCCTTGACTCCTATCGTTCAGAGTCATTTCACATCGGGGGCTGCAAAGTTAGCAATACGTGGTTCCTAATTTCACTATAAAATGTTGGATTGGAATGGATGGAATTGAGTAGAATAACGTTACTTTCTTTGAAGTTTGGACACTTAACTGACACATTTAAACACAACACAGCCAACGAGTTTATGGCAACATAACTTAACACCTACCATGTCAAACTGAATACTTTTTGAAGACTTTTTTAAGGTATTAAATGCAGATTTGTAAGTTCAAGGCTTTAAAGACTTTTTAAGACTGAGTGGGAACCCTATGTAATGCTACTTGTGGGGACTGAGGTAAATACTAGTCCTGAAGTGAAAAATTGCACATGAACGCCCCCTCAAGTTGTATTTTTCCATTGGAGAACTGGGAAAAAATTTTATCCACGACCTGCCAAGATGAAAATAACCTTTGAACTTTTCAACATGGTGGAGGGCAACGAGGGATGAACCCATAAAGACCCAGCACTAAACTTGTGGCAGTTCCCACATGAATTTTTCTCTCTATTTAGCCTTTCTAAAGTAATTCATCTCCATTTATTATAATATTATCCTCTGAATTTTGCATGTTTTCAGTCAAAATCAGATATTTTATTGTATTTAACTCGCTGATCATGTAGATGTTCATAAAAGCTCAGATAAAGTTGAGGGATATTATATCAAAAACAGAGAAAACTCAGGAAAAAGTGACTTTTTCAGTAAAATTTATCATTAACTGAACATAAAATAAGTGTATCTATCCACTGTCATTGATCCAACTCTATGGGTTTCACTGGTGAATCAATGTTGTAGAAGATGATGGTGTTTCCATGGTAACTACGGAGCCTCTGAACATCCAAATGGGTCATATCTGATGACCATGAAAAGATGAATAACAGTATTTTACACCAATTATTTACATGTATTAATAGGATTAATGGATCAACAGGTATTTAACATTTAAGAACAGTAGATGGTTTTGGTTGCTGGTAGCTATTTGGGTCTTTATGGGTTAATCATAAATGGTAAAGAAAAAAAAAAAAGCTTTTATTTATGTTCTGCTGCTGCTAGCTGATGATTTTACACATTTATAGCATATACAATTTGTAAAAAATAAATAAATAAATAAATAAATAAAATGATTACAAAAATATGCTGTAGCATATGAATTAACACATCCAAAACTGTTTTACCCAACTAGCAAGTCACGATAAATTGTGTATCAGCCATTTTTCATTTCACTACGACAACAAAAGCACTTGAACACAATGCGCTGGTAATCTCGAATTCACAAGTGGAAAGGATCATCTTCTCGATAGCACGTGAAGGCAGCGTTATTATTCAGCTCATCAAGCAGATATCCACACATTGATCCATTATGCAGTCACATTAATGAAGCCAGCGTGTTATGATGTGGGAATGTACGTCTCCAGGGGGAAAACATGCCTTTTTCTGTTTCATGAAAGCTCGGGATATGCTCCAGAAAAGACGAAATAAATAAATAAAAAAATGCGAGGAGAAGAGCAGGGAACATCGGCACACTGAGCCCAAAGCATCCAGGTTTGGAGGGGAGGGAAGCAGTGTGCACCAGCGTCTCCTTTAATGTCTCACAGGAGCTGCACAGATATTGTCGCAGCCCATCTCAGTTTTCATCAGTATCTCCTCCAGCAGAAAAGAGGATTGGATTTAAGCTATCTATAGCACCTCTGCAATCTCTCTGCAACCCACACTGTCATGTTGACGAACACGCGGGACGGTTTTATTATAAATGCATCACATGGGAAAAAAAAAAAAAAAAATCGGATGAATGTCCCTGTATCTCACTGTCCATTGTTATTGACACTATCAAAAATTAATAATAAGCTGAATGTATGAGGTTGTCAGGTTCTGTTCTATGTACGGTCGAGTCCGTGGACTCTTTTAAAAAGCCACTCAAGATGTTTTTATTTAGGAAAGCTTTTGGTTGATGGATTTATCATTTTTATTTATTTCATGAAATTATGTTGTTTTATTGCACCTATTTTATGTACAGCACTTTGTGATTTTTATCTGTGAAAAGCGCTTTAAAAATCAGCTTTACTTACTACTTACTTACTTCCTATGTTAGAGTCCTGTGGTCTGGATGCAGGAGATCAATCTAAAAATAGAAGTGGGTGGTACTTTCACTGAAGGAGAACTCAACTAATTCAATCAAAGTCCATATATGACTTCTGTCAGTGATCAATAGGAACTATATTGATATCTGTAACCATTTACATATTATGCTGCTGATAACTACTCATTTAAAAAAAAAAACATGTCACTGTAAATAATACTCTCTTAGAGCACAATTATGGCTTGTTATGTGACTTTGCAACTTGTTTCTTTGTTTTGTTTCTTTTCTGTTTTATCTGCCTATTATGCTGGTTCTCAATTAACCTATATGGTAAAATAAAGGTTAGATAAATAAATAAATAAAAATATATACATATATCATTATTATATCAAAATATGACCCATTATAAGTAAAGTTGTATCAGTGTTCGTTTGTGTATAACCCCTATCCTGTTCTCCCATCAGGTAATATCCACCTTCTTAGATCATAATGAGGCCAAATTGCTGAACAGGACAGGGGAAAAAAAAAAAAAAAAAGTAAAGGCAAATTTGTAATATTTAAAAAGAATTTGCCAAAAATTCTCAAAACCTTGACTCAGTTTTGTAGACATTGTCTCTAGGAAGCTACATAAAAAATTAAACATTCTAGTTCAATCTAGACATTGAGGACCTTGAATTTGACCCCTTCAAAGTCACTCAAGGTCAAAGGTCATGAACCCTACTGAAAGTAAACACACGACTTCTATCAGTGCTCAATAGTAACTATACTGATATCTGTAAGCATTTACATGTTATGCTGCTAATAACTACTACTCATTCATATATATACATCACTGTAAATACTGCAACTAATATTTTTGTTTAGCACTATTATTGCTTGTAATGTGATTTTGTAACTTGTTTGTTTAGTTTCTTTTGTGTTTTATCTGCTTATTATGCTGTCACTTGACCAGGTCGTCACTGTAAATGACAACTGGTTCTCAGTTAACTTACCTGGTAAATAAAAGTTAAATAATACAGATCATTATAAGTAAAGGCAAATTTGCAATATTTCAAAAATTTGTCAAAAAATCCAAAATACAAATTTCTCCAAACTGTGAACAAACTTTGTAGACATTGTCTCAAGGAAGCTACATTATTTTTTTAAAATGAATCCAACCAGTAGTTTTCAAAGAAGATTGTTGAGATCTAGACTTTGGTGACCTTTTGTTTTGTTAAGGTCACTCAAAGTCAAAGGTCATGGATCCAAATGAAAGTCCGTACATGACTTCCTATCAGTGCTCAATAGTAACTATATTAATATCTGTAACCATTTATATGTTATAAACCTATCGACTGATGAACTAAAAAAAAGTCCAACGCAATGTCTGAAGCTTCGGTGCCTCTGACGCAGCGGTGATCGTGTGTGTGGGTTAATCTGAGAATTATTCGTGAAAACCTGGGCATGAGAGTCAACCGGCCTGGCTTCTTCTGATTCATTTAAAGGTCTCAAAACTCACTCTGGATTTGCCCAGGGGAGAGTTGGGCTGCTGAATAATTGATGTAAAACAAGGACGACACTTCCTCTGCTTTAAATGTGAGATTTTCTTGCCGCACTCATAAGTTGACGAGCAGACGGCAACTTTCCAAGAACCGCAGTGAAACTAAAGTGATCCATTTCATTACATTTTATCAGTGGAGACAGAACGTAAGAGGCAGAAAGTTCTTTCTGTCTGAAACCGAGGCTGATTGTTATCTAATGGGGAGAAGAAAGCGTCTTTTTCATACCGAGACTCATTTTGACTGTTTTACTGTTGCACAGCCTTATATTATTATATACTGTGCTGCTTCATATTTGTGCCAATATCGAGGGTTATTTTTGCATGTGGGGAGAACGATTTGGAAAAGCATCTTTACCTCCACAGGGTACGACAGTGTATTAGGGCCACATAAGAAAATAAAAATGCTTGTCACTACAACAGTAAAGTCAGAATATTTTCAGAATAAAGTCTTAATATAATGACAATAAAGTCATAGTTTTAAAAAAAACTCGTTATTTAACGAGAATAAAGTCGTAGTATTTGGAGAATAAAGTTATATTATAATAGGAATAAAGTTGTACTTTTCAAAAACTCATTTAACGAGAATGAAGTCATAATATTTTGAGAATAAAGTCATAATATAATGAGAATAAAGTCATAGTTTAAAGGATTCTACCCCGAGTTTTGGAGTCCAACAGAAGTTAAAGTTGCTGCTTTGCTTTTTGCGTTCACTGTAAAACCAGAAACTCTATTGAATTTTCAAAATTAAGAATCAATACCAAAATTACGATGTTAATCTCATAAAAGTACAACTTTATTGTCATTATATTATGACTTTATTCTCAAAATATCACAACTTTATTCTCAGTAAATAATGACTTTTTTTAAAACTACCACTTTATTCTCACTATATTATGACTTTATTCTTGAAATATTACGAATTTATTCTCAAAGTGACAAGCGTTTTTATTTTCTTATGTGGCCCTAATACGCTGTCGTAGCGGGTCACAGAACATATCCCACTTCGACGCTCACTTTGAAATATTAGCAGATCCAAACGATAATAAATACGCTAAAACAAGCCCCATTTCAAAGCTCTGAATGAACAGAGCAGAGGGTTTATGTTAGTTTCACAGTTATGATCATTAATAATAAATACCGTCTCGTGTACACAGCATCTAGGATTCACTCGTAAAAATCAAATTTCAGGCAAAAATGTTTTGAACTTGTTAAAACAATGAGACGTGTTCCATTATTCTGTTTTATACACCCCCACGTTCCTCCTGCTGAGAAGATCAAAATGCATTCACTGGCAGAGAGAGTGATAAAGAGCGAATTAAACAACAATGTTCTGTAATTTGGTTTTTATCAGCATGCTGTTCTCATCATTTGGAATTTGAGAGTGGTTTTTGGCTTAGAAGAAATGAGGGAAAAAAAATGAAATAAAAACATAATGTAGACAAAGTAGCCAAGCACGGTCCTAATTTGAAATATGAGGGAATAGAAGGATACAGATTCCAGCAATTAGACCAGACCTTCTAATGTTCTGGCAGAGCTCAAGAACCCGTAATGAGCAAACGACTACCTGCGTATGAACAGAAAACACTGTTATTTCCCACATGTTTATGCTTCATGTTTCTACTTGTTTGTTTTCTCAAAAACAAGCCCCGTAGTGCCTCAGCCAAATTGATTTCCCATACACTTAAGCATCAGATGAGACGTTTTACCCAGAATGCACCGCGTTTCACACCCATCAATCAGCGGTTGCCAGTCATGACATTGCAAGTTTTTACTTCTCAAAAAACCCCAGCTGCATTTTACATCAATGCGTTGTTTACGTATGCAGTTCACAGTCTCTGCGAGGAATTTCATGTGATCAGAGACGAGTAAAGATTAAACACAAGAGCGCGTTAACCCTTTAAGCGCTAGAGTCATAGCAATATTACGACAAGCAACATAACTGAATGAAACAGATCATAACTCCAGCAGAGCACTGCAAAAATCTAAATCTTACCAAGTGTATTTTTCTCATTTCTAGTCCAAATATCTCATCACACTTAAAATAAGACATAATCACCTAAAGAGGAACTTTTCAGTGAGATATAAGAACTGATTTTTAGACAACAGATCTTAAAAATCTTATTTCAAGAAATCTTACCAAGATAATTTTCACTTGTTCCATTGGCAGATTTTTTTGCTTAATTCAATATTTTTTTGTTTGCTTAATTCATTTTTAGACAATAGATTTTGAAAATTTTATTTCAAGAAATCTTACCAAGATCATTTTCACTTGCTCCATTGGCAGAGTTTTTTTTTTTTATTTTGCTTATTTCAAGTTTTGTTTTGTTTTGTTTTTTTCTTTGCTTAATTCAAGATTTTTTCACTTAATTCAAGATTTTTTTTTTTTGCTTAATCCAAGATTTTTTTTTTTTACTTAATTCAAGATTTTTTCACTTAATTCAAGATTTTTTTTTTTTCTGAACTCTAGCAAAAAATCTGCCAATGGAACAAGTGAAAATCATCTCGGTAAGATTTCTTGAAATAAAATTTTCAAAATCTATTGTCTAAAAATAAATTAAGCAACAAAAAAAATCTTGAATTAAGCAAAAAAAAAATCTTGAATTTGGCAATAAAATCTTGAATTAAGCAAAAAAAAATCTTGAATTAAGTAAAAAATATCTTGGATTAAGCATAAATAATCTTGAATTAAGCAAAAAAAAAAAAAAAAATCGTGAAATAAGCAAAAAAAAAAAAAAAAAAAAAAAAAATCTGCCAATGGAACAATTGAAAGTTATCTTGGCAAGATTTCTTGAAATAAGATTTTCCAGATCTATTGTCTAAAAATAAGTTCTTATATCTCACTGAAAGTTACTGTTTAGGTGATTATGTCTTAATTTAAGTGTGATGAGCTATTTGGACTAGAAATGAGAAAAATACACTTGGTAAGATTTGGATTTTTGCAGTGAGGCGATTGCTTTGAGACAGCAAGGGAAGCTGAACTTCCCCTAACTTTTCAGGAAATAAATGGGCATAATTGCACTGTTGAATTTACAATAAAGATACAAATTACATTTAAAGCCATTTCATAGTCAACACAAGGGCACGCAGACCCATCGAGACACATTGGCCACCATGATGTATGCTTGCATCCATCATCTGCTTCTTTTACAGACAGCGTATCTCTTTCTGCCCTGGGTAATTCTCTGCATAAATATGTACATACAACTGCCAATGAACTACACAAACCAGAAAAATACAGATAAAAACTGTGAAAAAAAGGGCGGGAAACTGCTGCTTGGCTAAAGAGCTAGTACAACTTATTGCATTTTACTTTCTACTAAGGCTTAAGTTCATTTATTTTAAGGATAAGATGACAAAAAAAAACAAAAAAAAACATACAAGACAACTTAGATGTAAATATGTTCAAATTTCAGTTTTACTAAATCCAATATGGCCTGTGATGTCACAATATGCAAATTTGATGAGTACACTTATTCTCATCATAAACTTTAGATCATAGCCAATATTTTTCTCATTGATAGTATGATTTTATCTCTAATCACTTCCAAGATACAGTTTTTTGAAAACATATCAAAATTTTATGTTTTAAAATTTTACTCTTCACAACATTTTCTTTGTCATAATAAAAAACAAGTGCGCTTTTATAATGTACCAAAACATAACGACATCTTTGATTTTCCACCAAACCAGCAGTGTACATTTACAGACCAGTGTACACTCATCCATCTAATTTATACTTCATCTGAACACACAGATTGGTCTTTGGTTTGTTTATAAGGTATTCCCTCACAGAACAGTATAAAAAAAAATCAGACACAACAGGTAGAGAGAATGGAATTGATTTGGAAAATGGTTTGTGTTTTCACATTTTTCAACGCCATTGTACCCAGACGTAGACGGGTGGATGGTGGCGGATACGCCCACAGCCTCGTGGATTATTGACTATGTGACAGATGGGACGCAGCTCGTGTGGATGAAGGTGTGTTGAAGACTTCACACTCACCTTTTCCTCTTCGCGCCGCCACTCGTCGGACTTTCAATTCAACTCTCACACCTGTCATGTAAGTGCTGTGAGGTTTGTCAGGACAGAGGCCGGAAACAACTGCCTGACCTTGAACAGGGTCAGGAAGAAGAAGATTTACAGGTGTTGTGGTTCCTGTTCTGCTCTATATGCCAGGGGTGTCAAACATGTGGCCCGTGGACCAAAACCAGCCCACCAAAGGGTCCAATCGAGTCCCTGGGATGAATTTGTAAAGGGGTGCGTCTATGAAACTAGTCCCTAAAAACAGGACATGGGGGCTAAAATTAAAACCAGATGTAGACTAATGTTATGAGTCAAGTTTAGGTCTATTTTAAAAGTAAATATTTACTGAGATAAAAGAGACTATTTTTCAGATAGAACATATTTATTTTTAACTTGCACTATTTTATTGCACTATTTTATTTTATCATTTTGCTTTTTTATTCTCTGTACGATACTGTTTTTAATTGTACAGCTGTTTTATGTTTTTAATCTGTTCTTGTATTTTATTCTTTTATTTTGTTTTTTATTTATTCTTTTGTACAGCACTTTGGTCCACTGTGGTTATTTTTAAGGTGCTTTACAAAACAGGTAGAGACAGAGAGAGCTTAATTGTTAATTTCCCCTTTAAGTTGCTTTGGAAAAAAGCGTCTGCCAAATGCATAAATGTAAATGTAAATATGTGTTTAAATGGGCAGGTTCTGCATGTAACGAGAGTGGACACGATGGGTTACGCATCAAACCTGGAATGAGACTGAGATTTAAGAAAAACCCACATGTCTGGATTAGAAAACTCACTAGGATTTAACACTGTCTTTATTTATAAGACCATTTACAGCCATGTTTTCAGATCTAATGCACTGACACCTACCTCCCACCCTACCTTCAAGTGTATTCTGTTTGCACACTCAATCAATAAATTAATTCAATCATATAAAATCTGGAAACTGTGAAGATCTTCCTATGCTGACCCTTAAACTCTATACATGCACAAATGAAAACCCTGCTGTGGGTTTTGTTTTCCTCAGCTCTGCCGTCACTTCTGTTTGTTACTATCTTTGTCTTACGGACCTATTTCCACACTTATTCAGGCTCAGTTCCAACGTCCCCCTTAAGCGCTGAAGCCTCATACACTAATGGATGCCACTGACATGGACAGAGTTATTTCTGTGCAGAGTAAAGACTTAGTGTTGTATGTCTGGATAATGAAGCGGAGGTTTATTTTAATGAGTAACCTTTCTGTCAGACAACATCAACATACTGGAGACAATTACACATGTGCGCAAGGAGCTGCTGCTGCAACACGTGTCATTATATTTCAAAGTAAAATGTCATGTTGCCGCCGCCTTGTGCGTTTTGTGTTGTTTCCCTTTTTATGATGCAATTCCGCTGTTATTACCCCTGTAACATCGTAACCCTATGCATTATGGCTCTTTGCCTACAGCAAGGTCTGCAGAGTTGCAGACTTGTGGAAAATGTACAAAAAGGGGCTAAAAATGTTGCCCTCCTACATTTAGCTGATTTTACAGAGCTGGAAGTCCACTGAGTAATGACTCTGAGTGGGTGGGGGGGTCAGGAGGTGGTACAGAGGGTGGACAATACCTGCTTTAATCCTATAAGTACTACCATTATAACAGGCCACCTAGATTTTTCAGTTGTTTTTGTAATAAAAGTGTCAGAAAATGTCTTTTTTGCCAGTTCTTTTGCACCTTTTTTTTTTTTTTTTTTTTTTTACGAGGAACTCAACTTTCAATATCTAGCCATTAATTATCATTATTTTATGTAATAAATGCTAAAAAAAAGACTGCATTATAGCAAAAACAACAAGTGAACTTGATCTTTTTTAATCGCTTTCTATAAAAAAAAAAACAAGTGTAAAAGTGCAGAACAAAACTTTATGAGATTAAAGAAATAAACTTTCAACTATTTCACATGCGCTCAAACATTTTTGTTTGTCTAGATTATTCTGTTTTCATGTATAGCTTCTTATTTTTTTGTAATTTATTCATATTCTTTATCCTGTTTGATAGTCTGCGTTCACTTTCTGTCTAGTTGCAGACAGAACCCCTCATTTCACTGAGAAAAACACCCATCATCTGCTTCTTTTACAGACACTGCATCTCCTTCTGCCCCGGTTAGCTCTCTGCATGTGTATTTGCATATTTATAAATATACATACATTTATATAATATTTACAGCTAAAATACAACTATCAATGAACTATACAAACTGGAAAATACAGTTAAAAACAGCAGAAAAAAATTTAAAAAAGCAGCAGAATTCAATAAAAACACGGCAAAACACATGAGTAGAACACTCCAAAATAGCATTATCACTGTTATATACAATTATTTACAAGAATTCACCGCAAAAACACTGCTAAAACTATTAAAATCTTCCATCTATCTCTCACTGACTGCACTCTGCTGCTCTTTTCTCCGCCCACTTCCACCCCTCCCCCTCAGCCAATGCAGGCCTTTACCATAATGTGTTATATACTTATAGAAAGAACCCGATCTCAGCTTTCAGATGCTATTTGCCTTTTGTCAATAGCGACGGTAATTTGAATGACAGTTTATGCAAAACTGTGGCGCCGGAGACACAGCGGTCTTCAGAGGGTTAAAGCACATATAATGGTGTTCACCTGTGGGTCCGGCATACGCAGGTGAAACATTTAAAAACGATCAAACCAAGAGCCAAAAGATTCAAAGACACTCCGACACAGCCTTTCAAATGCCTATATATTACATAACTGAATAATTCAACTAAACTAACTGACGAAGTGGAGTGGCTCACACTGATTAACATCATCCTTCTTTCCATAATAATAGCTGTCACCTTCCCAAAATTGAATTAGTGGGGTTATACGAGAGCAGGGAGCTGATGGAGCCGAGTGGCACAAGGTGCTGGAGGGAAAAAACGACAAAAGTCACACTTGTTTGCTTATTTTCTACGTCAGTTTTAACTATTTAGTCATTTTTTTTCTTAAAGTGTACCTTTACTGGTCATGCTTATGATATTAATTGTGCTTTGTGTATTACTTATAAGTGAGGGAGGAACAGATTCAGTAAAAAAAAAAGAAAAATTGCCATAAATGCACCACACTGGACCTTTATATTACATCTGTTAAACTAACGGCCCTTTTACATCCTCGTGAGCCTCCTGCCACCCTTCCTGGAAAAAGAACTGTGGCCGGGGGGTGGGGTGGGGTGGGGTGGGGGGAGCATTATAGCAACCACAACCATAACAGGTTGTCAAGCTGGGGGGAGTGGGTCTGTCTAGAATCAGTATCACTTCAGTTCTTCCATCAATATCTGTGACATTGTACTGACAAAAACAGTGCTTTTAGGCATTCCATGTTTTCTTTTCTGTCTGTTTCAGTCACATGATACACACAGGAGTTAGTACTTGACTGCTTAACCATTGTTTTTGATGACTTTTGATGGTCTAATAATTTTTTCCATGACTGTATGTTCACTGATTGAAGCCTTCGCTGTCTACTAATGAACATTTATTGGCTAAAATATTTACATAAAGATCATATGAAACACTAAACAGGAAACAGATTGAATGTTTTACCTCTTTATATATATTGTATTGTACATTTTCTATTGATTTATTATTTCCAAGTACTGACTTTTCTATTCTTTTACATTAATTTAACCCTTAAAGACCTAGAACTATATTTCCATAGTAATTTTTTTCTGACATTTAACCTTTTCTTAATGTTTTTTCACCATTTAGTATAATATCATCCTCTACATTTTGCATTTTTTTCAATTAAAATCAGGTATTTTCCGATGTTTATTTTACTGATCATGTAGATGTTTATAAAAGCTCATAGTAGAATCGAAGGTTATTACTTAAAAGAAAAGAAAACTAGAAGAACAAGTGGTTCCAGGCACAACAAACCCCGCCCCTCGCATGTATGGTAGCTTATTAGGCCCGAGCCGAGTAAAGCCGGCGCAGGGCCTATTGAGTCTGCAGTGGGCGCATAGGGACGAAATCGCCAGTGACGCGGTCGCCTTTCGCCACTGTCGCCACTCTCACACATATTCACATTCATGGCACTGAGACAGACATGTGGGGGAGCTCGAGAGCTTTCAAATAAGGGCAAATATGTGGTTGCCATAGAAACGGCTATATTGTTCTTGCTCAGATTCATATTTTTTTCTCCTGCTCTTTGAGCTCAATTTTGACCCTCTGAACATTTACGAAAACTCACCAAATTTTGCCTAAAATTCAGAAGTGTGAGAAATTGAATTTACATATAGGTTTTGTAGATGTCGGTAAAGAAATGTTGCGGCAGCGCCCCCTTGAAAAGTGGAAATGCATTGCGCCAATGGGAGCCTGTCCAACATAAAGTCTGTCATAGAGCCACGAAAATCGGTACGCAGATTCAGCATGAGGAGACAAACAAAAAAGATTATTATGGCCACACCCCTAAACCAACCCTTAGTCGGCCATATTGGATTGAATTTTCCAAAATGCTGAGTAAGCGTTTTCGCTGACGTTGTATTTTAACTATCTCCTACTAAGCCGTTTGGCTGAATGAGCTCAAAATCGGCGTACAGTATCTACAGAAGTGGGACATCAAAAGTTATCCGAATTTTTTAAATCGGTGTCACCGTTTTTGTGCGACGAGGTTACAAACTTTGCAAAGTTTTTTTGAAAATTTGCCATCACAAAATTGCTTCAGCTCAGACATACAAACACCGATTTCGCTGAAATTTGACTCAGACGTCTATCTCCCAGTCCTACACCCATTTATTGAAAGAAATTGAAATTTCGCACTATAGCGCCCCCTACAAATGTACATTTACAAAAATGACATCAGTTCGGACATACGAACACCGATTTGGCTTAAATTTGACTCAGACATCTGTCTCCCAGGCCTACACCTATTTGTCAAAAGAAACTGAAATTTTGCACTACAGCGCCCCCTACAAAAATTTTTTATATTTTTTTTTAAATTAAAATTGTTTCGGTTCGGACATACGAACACCGATTTGACTCAAATTTGACTCAGACGTCTATCTCTCAGGCCTACACCCATTTATCAGAAAAATTTGAAATTCGGTGCCATAGCGCCCCCTACAATTTTACCTTTATGAAAATTACTTCACGTTAGACACACAAACACCAATTTGGCTCAAATTTGAATCAGTTGTCAATCTCCCAGGCCTACACCCATTTATCAACAGAAAATGACATTTCGCTAAATAGCGCCCCCTACAAATTTACCTTCACGAAAATTGCATTAATTCAAACATACGAACACCGATTTGGCTCAAATTTGACTCAGTGGTAAATCTCGCAGGTCTACACCCATTCAAAGGAAGAAATTCAATTTTAGCTGCATAGCGCCCCCTACAAATTTACTTATACTAAAATTTCTTTTGTTTGGACATAAAACCAAAGATCTGCCTCAAATTTGAATCAGTTGTCAATCTCCCAGGCCTACACCCATTCATCAGAAGACATTGAAATTTGGTGCAAGAGTGCCACCTGCTGAAAGATGGACATACTTCTACTGGACGTGCCCATGGCGAGGGCCTTTAGATGCCGCTTGCGGCTTTAATTTTGGTGTTGATCCACCTGATGTCATCATGTCTATGCATGTGCTAATGTCAGCATATCAATTGCCTCTATATACACTGAACAAAAATATAAACGCACCACTTTTGTTTTTGCTCCCATTTGTCATGAGCTGAACTCAACAATCTATAACTTTTTCTATGTACACAAAAGGCCTATTTCTCTCAAATATTGTTCATAAATTTGTCTAAATCTGTGTTAGTGAGCACTTCTCCTTTGTCCTTTGCTGAGATAATCCATCCACCTCACAGGTGTGGCATATCAAGATGCTGATTAGACAGCAGGATTATTGCACAGGTGTGATTTAGGCTGACCACAATAAAAGGCCACTCTAAAATGTGCACTTTTACTGTATTGGGTGGCCCAGGGGGGTCAGAAAACCAGTCAGTATTTGGTGTGACCACCATTTTCCTCGCACAGTCTTCTTCATGAATTCTCTGAAACAGCTTTGGAGTTGGCTTATGGTAGAGAAATGAACATTCAATTCACAGGCAAAAGCTCTGGTGGAGATTCCTGAAGTCAGCATGACCATTGCATATTCCCTCAAAACTTGTGACATCTGTGGTATTGTGCTGTGTGATAAAACTGTACATTTTAGAGTGGCCTTTTATTGTGGCCAGCCTAAGGCACACCTGTGCAAAAATCCTGCTGTCTAATCAGCATCTTGATATGCCACACCTGTGAGGTGGATGGATTATCTCAGCAAAGAAGAAGTGTTCACTAACACAAATTTAGACAGATTTGTGAACAATATTTGAGAGAAATAAACCTTGTGTGTACACAGAAAAAGTTTTAGATCTTTAAGTTCACCTCATGAAAAATGGGAGCAAAAACAAAAGTGGTGCGTTTATATTTTTGTTCAGTATATGTGCCAAGTTTGAAGTAAATTGAAACAAAACTGATGTTTTTATAGACATTTGAAATTTCGCCCATTTTAAGTAAATGGTAAAAAAAAAAAAAAAAGATTTTAAAATTTCATAAAATTTTTTGGTATTTTGGAAGCAAACATAACAATTTAAGATAGCAATTTAAACCAAACAAACCATAATTTTTTCCGCGACTGTATGATGATTGCCAATTCTTATTTTTATAATAAATTTTTCATGTTTCTTTGTGTTGATATGATAATCATTGAATTACTTTGAGCTATTTATTACTTGGGTAGTTACTGTTGTTTCTTGAATTTCTTGGCTTGAGCGACTCTAAAGAATTCAAAGCGGAGACATTTTTACAGTGTTTTCTATGTATAAAAAAAATAAAGAAATAAAAATAAAAAATTACTTCATGCTTTCTGGCCATTTTTTAACCCACTGGTTAGAAACATAAATGTGCTATTATAAATTAGCTGGTTTACAAACACAGTGGTCTGTTTAAAACATGATTAACAGACTGATCGTGATATCTGTGATTCCCTAATTTTTTTGGTCAAATACATGATGAGGAAATGGAAATATAAGAGTTAATGACTGTTAACATCACCAACACCAGTAAAAATGCAGAGTAGACACTAAACGTACTTTCAATAGAGAAATACTGAGTAAAAAAAAACTTCAAACTGAACAAACTGGACACACTGTCAGTATCAAAATCATTCTGAAACACTTTTCCTCAACAAAGACAGTGTTTTGACAGCGTGAAAGTAAATCAGTTGTGTGTGTTTGACTGCGTTAGCATTTCGTTTTGTTGCTGACTAATGTGTTGCTAAGATGACATTATGACTTTCCCTCTGGCAAAAATCTGAAAAACTGTAGATGTAGAAGCAATTCATGGTGTGTTTTTTATAAGTTTGGGCCCTGTTGGAGAAAACACAGTTCTGTTTTGAGGCGTGAGCTGAAAAAGTTAGGGAAAAAAACAAGTTCACAAAAATAACTTGCTGAAATATGTGACCTTTCACTCTATCTTTATCCAGTTGTACCAGTTATTTGCATTCATCATGTTATTCATTTGTATTCTAGAAATAGAGGTTGGGGGTAGGAGTATATAAGGTTTTAGTTCTTCCTACTCCTTTTCCAACATGTTTATTTTGTTTATTTATTATTATTATTATTATTTTTTTTTTTATTTTTTTCTCTTTTCCCTTTTGGTCACTTAACCTTTTATGTATCATAACTGATATTTGTTAGTTGGTTTTGTTTGGATTTCACTGTCTACATGTTCAAAATAAAGATTTCACATCAATTTTAAGTATAATGCATATTTTCAATCACAATACATCATTATGACTTGTTATATACATATACACATACATATACATAGTATATATACTGTAAATCTTTCCGGTATCCAGGTGAGCATATTATGCACACTTTGCACTTCATGTTATAAAATTTTAATAGGTTATAATTCAAAAGTTGTTCATTTTTGCATGAGTTTTAAAAATCTGACCCACCCACTAAAATCAGCACTTTGTAAACACTGGAAATTTACTACACAAATACTCTTCTCTGACATGAGTAAAAAATGCATTTAACATCTGACCTAGCACAAATAATAATAATGCATATTAACCAGTGTTGCTGTTAATCACTGACATATGCCAGGATGCAAAAATAAAAAAGAAGCAATCAAATTTTTATGAGATAGATAGATAGATAGATAGATAGATAGATAGATAGATAGATAGATAGATAGATAGATAGATAGATAGATAGATAGATAGATAGATAGATAGATAGATAGATAGATAGATAGATAGATAGATAGATAGATAGATAGATAGATAGATAGATAGCATCCAAAAATATGGTTTGTTTCCATTACAAACATGGCATTTAAAGGGTTGAAAACATAACAGTTACTGAGTATTTGATGTTTTTGTTTTTGGCTTAAGTTGATTAAATATAATATATATAATATAAATTATATTATATAATACAAAAATATTGAGACTTTTAGAAAACATCTCAAGACACTCTTGTTCAAGCAGGCATTTTAATTTTGACTCAGGGCTGCTACAAACCGATTGCACTTCATGTATTTATTGCATTTTAATTATTTTATTGTATTTTTAAATGGTATTTTAATCGTATTTTAATTATATTTAATTGTATTTTGCACTATAAAGCACTTTGTGACTCTGTCTGTGAAAAGTGCTATATAAATAAAATTTACTTACTAAATACAAAAAAAATGTAAAAAAAAAAAAAAAAGTTACAAACTGTATGAAAAACATTTTGACATTACTGTGGGACTGTGAACATTTTGGTGTTTAGGAAGGGCCTCTCTAGGTGGGATACCAGAGGGATAATATATATCATTTCTATTTTTACTTATTCTTTGGTAGCCACTTATATCAGCCAACGAAAACCGGTCTTTCAGCTTAACTCACATACATTTACATCTGTTCAGCGATGGTGAATGTCCACTGTCTCTATTGAAATGAAGAGTAAATTAATAATGTCCACAGTTTTATCACGTCTGGTTCTTTTCAAACTCAACAACTAGTGCTAAAACATCATTACTTTTTGTTTCATTTATATCTATTTCTATTTTTTTTTTTTTTTTACATCAGGCTTTTAAATATGCTCGAAATGTGGCCCAGGACAAACTCCAGCTGGTTGCAGCACCAACACCGACCCCAAAAGAGTCACCTCGAAGTGCCCAGACCCACAGCTGTTTCCCAGAGGACGAGTGGAGTCGACAGCGGAAACATTCAAATTAATTGATCGGCTCCCCTGGAGGAAACCGGGTCGACCACTTCAGGCAGGTTATTTTTCCATTTCAGACTCGGCAGCGAACACGTGGCGAACGCAGTCACAGTCACACCTGTAAACAATTAAACAGGCTTTTCCTGACGCCGCGTCCTGACATCACCTGGACAAGGGTCGGCCTGAGGTGAGTTGAGTTCCATGGGGGGGTGGGGATGGGGGGGCAGAGAAGTCCTTCCTAAACTCAAAATCTAAATCTTACCAAGTGTATTTTTCTCATTTCTAGTCAAAATATCTCATCACACTTAAAATGAGACATACTCACCTACAGAGTAACTTTTCAGTGAGATATAAAAACTTATTTTTAGACAATAGATCTGGAAAATATTTATTTATTATAAAAATATTATTATTTATGCTTAATTCTAGATTTTTTTGCTTAATTCTAGATTTTTTGCTTAATTCAAGACATTTTTTGCTTAATTCAAGATATTTTTTGGTTAATTCAAGATTTTTTTGCTTAATTTAAGATTTTTTTTGCTTGATTCAAGATTTTTTTGCTTAATTCAAGATTTTTTTGTTGTTTTTTTTTTTGCTTAGTTCAATGGAACAAGTGAAATAAGAATTTCAATATCTATTGTCTAAAAAGTGAGTCTAAAAATAAGTTCTTATGAGAAAAATGCACTTGGTAAGATTTTGATTTTTTTCTAGTGCGAGTGTGCATTATAGACAGTCGTAGAAAAATGTAAAAAAAAAAAAAAATCATACAGTTTGTTTTTAACTCTTACATTTTTTAACATACGTAATCTGTTTCCATTACACATAATTTCTCCAATAAAGATTTTTATACCTCAGTTTTTTTCACTTTTTTCCCAACTTTTGAGATTCAAGATTCAAAGATTTTTATTTTTATTTTCAATTCACTGGATGCACCGGACATACAGAGAATACAGAGATACTGGTCCACTCTCACCTTACTATTAAATGCCATGCAATAAAAAAAAGAGATAAAAATAGAATAGGAATAAGTAAATGGTATAAACTATAATAGAATTAAAAAAAGATATAATCAAACCTATTTCAAACAGCAGCCGTATTGCAACACAGTAACAGATATGAGCTGAGGAGGTGCATAATGGAATGAAACAACAGCAAATATCACAATAATCATATATTTTTGCAATTTCTCTCAGTTTCTGTCATTTCCACTTGGATTTTCACACACAAATTGAAAATGCAAATAAAAACAGCTGGGTAGAAAAGCACCTAATGCTAAAAATATCCAACTTCTACTGTAAAGAGTTCCAATTTTTCTGTTTTTCTCAATCAGTTGCACACACACACATCGGCCCTCATCATTTCTTCCCATCAGGGACAAAATGTACCTGCTGATCTCTACAAGAAAAGAAGATATGACTGTTCAATATCACAGCTTGCGCACAGAACCGAGCCTGTTCCACCAGAAAGTCATAATTCAGTGTAAAAAGCTGACCTTGTTTATACGAGCTATTTATTTTTAATGATGTTTCTGTGATATGAAAAAAAAAAAAAAAAAAAAACAAGAACTGGATCCAGGTGTGGTTGTCCTTGGCTTACCTGTCTCGGGGTCACACTGGTGCTCGCATGGGTCCAAGAGGCGCCGTCCACACAGCTCGCTGACCCAGGGCCCGCTGGCGTTCTGCTGGTAGTACAACAAGATCTGGGCCGGGTTCAGCCAGTCCGAGGCATCCAACTGACTCCCCTGCAGCAAAATGAACCTTGATCCTGAGGAGGATGGACAGAGGTAGAGTGTGAGGATGGAGACGGAAAGGAAACCGAGGCACATATGGAAAAATTAAGGGTAGATAAAGAGCAAAACCAAATTTAAATATGGGTGATTTTGGTTGACTAAGATGCACTATATAGACAAAAGTATTGGGACACGTTGAATTCAGGTGTTTCTTTTCTAACAAAACAATAATAACAAATGTCATAATGCAGTTTTATATTGGGATAAATATTATTGCATTGGTTAGTTTGGTTAAAATTGTTATCTTTGCTTCCAAAATGCCTCAGAGATGTTTTTTTTACTTAATTTCACTCAACAGTGATTTTTTTTTAACCCATGACTACGATTTTAAATGTTCTACCTCTAAATTTATAAAGGAATTTTGAGGAAATTTTACTGTTTATATGTCAAATCCTCATGGACAGGACATCTTACAACTGTAGACATGTGTCCCAATATTTACAGGGTGGGGAAGCAAAATTTACAATGAACATTTAGTTGTTTTTTCTCAGCAGGCACTACGTCAATTGTTTTGAAACCAAACATATATTGATGTCATAATCATACCTAACACTATTATCCATACCTTTTCAGAAACTTTTGCCCATATGAGTAATCAGGAAAGCAAACGTCAAAGAGTGTGTGATTTGCTGAATGCACTCGTCACACCAAAGGAGATTTCAAAAATAGTTGGAGTGTCCATAAAGACTGTTTATAATGGAAAGAAGAGAATGACTATGAGCAAAACTATTACGAGAAAGTCTGGAAGTGGAGGAAGCAACAAAAAACGTACCAAAGCTTTTATTAAAGCTCTCAAATCCAAAATCCTAAAGGATCCAAACAAATCCATCCAGATACCAGATATTGCCATGGATTAAAGCAAACTACCCAGATGGAAAATATGTATGGACACAGGATGGTGCTCCAGCCCACACAGCTCAAAAAATATAAGATTTCTGCAAATCCAACTTTAGCAGTTTTTGGGAATCATGTTTATGTCCGCCTTCTAGCCCAGATCTAAACCCTCTGGATTCTGCTGTTTGGGGCGTTTTAGAACATGCTACCAATAGAACATCACACAGCAATGTCGACTTTCTTAAAGATACTATTACAGAAGAATGGGAGAAGTTGTCGCCCGAATATTTGAGGAACACTTGTGCAAGTTTCAGGAAGCGTGTGAAGGCAGTTATTGAGAAAGAAGGAGGACACATAGAATAAAAACATTTTCTATTATGTAAATTTTCTTGTGGCAAATAAATTCTCATGACTTTCAATAAACTAATTGGTCATACACTGTCTTTCAATGCATGCCTCAAAATATTGTAAATTTTGCTTCCCCACCCTGTATGTCCATATAGTTTATAAACGTCAATATTTCCTTAAAGTTTAATGGGAGAAAATGCCTCAGACATGGCTTTTTACTCAATTTCTCTTCACATTGATTTTTTTTTGTTTTTGTTATTAATCCATGACTATGATTTTAAATGTTCTACCTCTAGATCTATAAAATATTTTTCAAGCTCTGATTGTTAATAATTTTCTACCACAACCAACCCTCTACTTTCTTCACATCTCACTGAAGAAGAAAAATCTCCCATTAAACTTTAAAGAAACATTGATATTTATAAACTACATCGACAAAAATATTGGGACACATCATGTCTACAGCTGTCAGATGTCCTGTTCATGATGATTTGAGATAAAAACATTAATATTTCCTTAAATTTTAATGGGAGATTTTTCTTCCTCAGTGAGATGTGAAGAAAGTAGATAGTTGTGGTAAAATAAATAAATGAGTCAATAAATAAATAAATAAATAAATAAATGTAGAAATTAAGAGGTAGAACATTTAAAATCACAGTCATGGATTTAAAAAAACACAAAAAACTAAATCAATGTTGAGAGAAAAAGTAAAAACCATCTCTGTGGCATTTTGGAAGCAAATATAATCTAAACCAAACTAACCGATGCAATGATATTCATCCCAATATAAAACAATATTCTGACATTTGTCATTATTGTTTTGTATCCCAGACCCCTGTTAGAAAAGAAACACCTGAATTCAATGTGTCCACATATTTTTGTCCATATAGTGCATCTTCAAATACTCTCAAACCAATAAGTAACATTTTTTAGGGAGCTGAAAAAACCTGTAACCTTGAGTCTTAGTAAACATCCACATTGATTAAAAAGCTTTAAAATCCAGCTGCAGAAAAGACCAAATTAAAATCCAAACACCCTATTCAGGTGAGATATGTGGAAAAAAATAAGACTTATCTTGCAGCATCAAAGCCTGACGGCCGGCGATGATGACAAACCTTGACAGCCAGAAATAAATATTCAAACCGCGATAAAGATTTTAATGAAGCAAAATACTTGGGAGTCATGACTAACATTTTTTTTGTGCTGATTTTTATTAATAGTAACTGCAGGCAGCCAGCTGAGACCAAGATGCCCTGCAGCCACACACATAAAGTGTAGGAAATCAAGTCTGGATTATGAATACACATTGCTTATTTCAGGCTGTTTGGATTGTGTAGTGGGTTACAACGTCAAAAAAAAAAAAAAAAAAAAATCATGCAGTGTCACAATAAACATTCCTCATGTAACACATTTCTCTTATTTATTACTTTTCATTTATTTCACATTTGGTTTCATGTACTGGTGGTAACATGTGCTGCTTCTACACCACAAATGAGACTGTATATATGGGTTTGATTACATGTGGGTAAATGGGCTAAAAATAAGCGACTGACTCATTTCACACCACCAGGAGATGAGTTTGTCTGTCTTTTTGTTTGTCGTTTTCAATGTCACGACTATGTTGGAGAACAAGTATCAGTGAATCGAACTTCCCTGAAATCAGAAGAAATGCTTTCCTTAGATTGCTGAAAAAAGGACAACAATCCAACAGTGAAATATACTGGAGTTAAAGAGATTAGATTAGGTTAGATTAGATTAGATGTTCAAGATGATTTGAGATAAAAACATCCATATTTACTTAAAGTTTAATGGGAGATTTTCTTTCTCAGTGAGACGTGAAGAAAGTAGATGGTTAGTTGTGGTAGAAAGTTGTTATTTACAGTCAGAGCATGAAAAATATTGGAGAAATGTAGAGGTAGAACATTTAAAATCATAGTCATGGATTAAAAAAAAAAAAAAAAAAGGCAATGTTGAGAGAAATTAAGTATAAACCATCTCTGAGGCATTTTGGAAAAAATTTTATCCCATAATATAAAATTATATTCTGACATTAGTCGGTATTGTTTTGCATCCCAGACCCCTGTTAGAAAAGAAACACCTGAATTCAATGTGTCCACACACTTTTGTCCATATAGAGTATCTCCTGTGAGGTTCTGGTGCAGATAAGATAAGATAAGATAAGATAAGATAAGATAAGATAAGATAAGATAAGATAAGATAAGATAAACTTTATTGATCCCCCAAGGGAGAAATTCAAGTGTGGACAGTAGCACAAGATAGTATACGTCAATACAATAGGATAAAAAATGAGATAAAAAATAATATCTTATGTATGCTATAAGAAACATTAAAAAGAGCTCAGTGTTGTGTCTTTCAACACACCAACACTGAAAAGACGGGGGTTCTTTTCATTTTTTATGCTGATCGTCTCCTGTGAGATGTGTTAAATGTAAACTTTCCAGTTTGCATGAGTAAGCACGGCTGAATCTGAGGGGTGCTGGAGGTGAATGCCTAACAAATATCATTTAAAAACATGAAATACATTTACTAATTAATCAGCATAACAAAAGAGCCGGCGAGGCACCAGGAGACTGAACCCTTCTGGACACCTGACACAGCAGGTGGACTGTGTGATCTCCGCAAATTAGCATCACAACTCATTGACCAAAGCCTTGTCCATTTGCAAACACAGGATGCACTGGGCATTTGCTAACCCAAGCATATTTAATGAGTTGTTGGCAGCCTTGCAGTGGCCTAGTTAGTGCCGTCCCCTTTGATGATCCCATTAAAACTGGAGCATATACTGTCAAGACCCAACGTAAGCCTCCTTAAACCGTGTCTTCTAGACTCTTCTGTGATGTTGCTTTGTACCTTCATAAAAGCCACTGTGATGTTTACAGTCAGCATTCTCCTCTTAACAAACCCTATGGGGATGCTTAATGACTAAACGCCTGCAGATAGATCCCAGGGGACTGTCATCGAAGGAAACAAAAAAGGAGAAAAATCCTGCTCAGGCTCCGAGGATGACATACTTCAGATATAGAACCGACATTATATCCTGTTTCAAATTGTATAATTAATCCCGAACTGTAAAATCGACATTATCACTCACGCTAGAGACCTTTACCTCACAATGGTGTCAAATAAATGTATTATAATATATGCTGTGGAGCTTCATTTTATATAACACCTTCACAAATGCTTCTTTTGTTCCCCCCCTGCTGTTACATATTAATATTAGACATACAGTCACGGAAAAAAATTATTGTACCACCCCTTGTTTTCTTCAATTTCTTGTTCATTTTTATGCCTGGTAAAACTAAAGGTACATTTGTTTGGACAAATATAATGATAACGACAAAAATAGCTCATAAGTTTAATTTAACCCTTGATACATGAGTTGTGAAGCCCTCTACACGATCAGTGTGATATTTTTTGTCTTGAAAAACCTGATGTATACAATTACATACATGCAATACACAGATAATCCACCAGGGGGGAGGAATTCATTCACCAGAGGCCTTTCCAGTGACACTACAAGACTGTCATTAATGAGGAAGGAGGAAGAACTGTGACAATTTTGAAAAGGAATTACCAATTTGTTAGACATGTTTGTGTTTATATAATGTTTTTGTTTGTTCAAAAAAAATATTTGAGCATTGAGACCTGATGTATCAAATATGATACAAAATTTAAACTCATACATGGAAATTAATATTTGAAAACAATTTTTTTGGGTTGTTCAGAAGGACCAACAAAGGCTCCAGTTTAAAATAAGTGGAATTTTCTGTCAATTATTTAATGATTCAGGCATTACAGGGTTAAGAGCTGATATCTATCCATTTGCCATGTTTTCTTGATAATAACCAAAATCCCTTCAGTTCTTACATCAATATCTATGGCATTGTACTGACAAAAAGTAAGTAAGTAAGTAACTAAGTAAGTGAATTTTATTTATAGAGCACTTTTCACAGAGTCACAAAGTGCTTTTAGGCATTCCATGTTTTCTTTTCTGTCTGTTTTAGTCACATGATACACACAGGAGTTAGTATTCAATTGCATAACCATTGTTTTTGATGACTTTTGATGGTCTAATAATTTTTTCTGCAACTGTACAGTATGAGGCATATACTTTTAGAAAAGGCTTTGTCTTCATTGGATAAAATCAAGACTATTTTTAATATAATATAAACATGTTTGAGTCGAGACAAAAGATGTGACAACATGATTATTTTAGAGAAGTTTGTCCTCTTGAATGGCATTAAAATACATTACATGGACAAAAGTACTGGGACGCATCATGTCTACAGCTCTAAGATATCCTGTTCATGATGATTTGAGATAAAAACATCAATATTTCCTTAAAGTTCAACGGGAGATTTTTCTTCTTCAGTGAGATGTGAAGAAAGCAGATGGTTAGTTGTGGTAGAAAATTATTATTTATGGTCAGAGCATGAAAAATATTGTACAAATTTAAAGGCAGAACATTTAAAATTATAGTCATGGATGAAAAAAATAAAACAAAAAACAAACAATGTTGAGAGAAATTAAGTAAAAAACATCTCTGAAGCAAAGATAATAATTTAACCAAAACTATCTAATGCAATGCAGTGACATTTATCCCAATATAAAACTATATTCTGACATTTGTCCATGAATTCAAAGTGTCCACATACTTTTTTCCATATGGTGTATAAACAGACAAACATATATATTGTATATATGCAGTAACAGATTCCTTCCTCTGATGTAAAAAGCACAGATAAAGGTGTGATTTTACATTTCTGTGCTTTTCTTCTCACCATCTGACGACAGACACATGCGCAGCTGCTGGCATTAATAGCTTCTTTCCCCAGTAGAAGGATCCAGATTTTCATCTGATTCACCATGACATCAAATCAAGTCTGATGAGATTGTGGAGACATTTATGGAAACATTCTAAATCGATCACAGTTTTGTAATTCAACAGGCGAATTCGCCATCTTTCATCTCTCCTTTCAAAGTTCCCTCCCTGGACGCCTCACTGGAATTTTAATATCTTCCTGGCAGGCCAGCGTATGCCACCGGAAAGAAGCAACGCTCCGAATCAAATCAGACCTCCAGATGATAGATGAGTGAGCCTCGTCACAGTCTATAATATATCTGGACTGCCAGCGCACTCCCATGACAGCTGAAAAATGCCAATAAGCCAGCAGGAGCCAGTGCATGGACCCCGCTGTGCTGCCTTTTTTTTTTTTTTTTTTTTTTTTTTTTCTGCAGGTGCTACACTGAAATTCATTAATGAGGTAGTTCAACATATCAGAAAGTGCAAGGGGAAGAGTGATGGAGGGTTTGCTGCTGGTGGTCACGGCGACCTGGCCTCAATGTGCTCTGATGCTTTGAGGGCACATCTGTTGTGCCGTCTCACATGGGAAACCAGGGGAAGGGGGTGGTTGACCTGGCATTTACCTTTGTCTTTGTGGAAGCAGAGCAAATTGCCAGCTCGACCACAAAACCCAGTAGTCGGTGTGAGAGATATAGGGAGCTCTACTCCCCGGAGAGGACCGGAAAAATGCCAGCTCAGCCCCCCCGGGGGTGTTAAGCGCCCACGGAGATGTGTGTGTGTGTGTGTAGGTGTGTGGGTGTGGGTGTGTGTGTGTGTGTGTGTGTGTGTGAGGAGGGGGAGTGTGGAAAGCCTTACCGTCAGCGATGAGGTGCTCTGGCACGTGGAGGATTACCCGCACAGAGAGGCTGCAGGCAAGGTGAGAGGAGTAAACCAGGCCGATCACGCAGCTGATGACACTGATCAGAGTCAGGGTGGTCTTATTGATGGGGCTCCGCGGGGAACCTGCTGCTGGGAACCAATGCACAGGGAGGCGGAGGAGGGGGAGGTGGCAACAACAAAGAGAAGATATATGTGAAGCAGTGGTCGCACTTCCCCATAACCCCCTCCCCCCCTACCCCCTCCATACCATGATCAAACACCAAAAACACCCATGCACAAACATATACACACACAGTACCTGCACACACCATCGAGACATTTACAAACAAGCCAAAAAATGGGCTTAGTGTCGATGGAAAGGACCTTTGGATCAAAACACTCTGCTGGGTAAACTCCCAGAATACCTCAGTACCCTTCTTTCTGTCAGCTTTAGTAGCAGGGTTCCTACAGGTTTCTACAAGTTCAATTTAAGACCTTTTTAAGAGTACTTAGAATTAAATTTAATGCCCATTTCACAGTCATACAGGCAAAAATTAGTGACTCCTAGAATTTAGGAAAATGTATTTATTTAGTCCAACACCTTGATTTCCATCGTTCAGAGTCATTTCTCACCCTTGGCTGCAAAGTTAGCAATGATTTGTTCCTAATTTCACTATAAATTGTCAGGTTGGAACCGGTGGAACTGAGTCAACTAATGCTACTGTCTTTGCAGTTTAGACATTTAACAGACACATTTAACCCTTAATCAGGTAAGGGACTATTTTTGGTCTGTTCCACACACATTACAAGACAGTGAGTCAACAATCTCAGGTCCAGTGTGGTCTCCAAGGTCTGTAAGGTCCACCTCTGCATTGTTCTTGTGTGTGTGTGTGTGTGTATACATATATATATATATATATATATATGTATATATATATATATATATATATTTTTTTTTTTTTTTTTTTTTTTTTTTTATTTTGGCCACTAATGGGGAAGGAACCAAACATGGTAACTTCATTGACTTTGATTTTCTACATGACAATAAAAAATTTGAAAAAATTATTCACAAAAGTCTTGTTCTGTCCTCCAATAACACACTAAGGTTGAAATTAAGGGTTAACCCTTTATCGGGCAAGTGACTGTTTTTGGTCATTTCCACATACATTACAAGACAGTGACAGCAACAGTTCCAGTGAGGACAGTGAGTCACCAATCTCAGGTCCAATGTGGTCTACAGGGTCTGTAAGGTCCACCTCTGCATGAACAGTGAGTGGACCTGCTTTGTTCAGTACCATGAAGTAACGGTACTAATGTAAGGAATGACGTTCAAAGAGCTCATGTGGATGTGGACAGGGGTCTGGATCAGCACTTATCTTGGTCTAATGTTCTAAAAGTGATGTTCTTTTAACATTACATGTGTTTTTCTTATATATATATATATATATATATATATATATATACATATTTAGATTTACTTGCCACTCACAGGTAAGGAACCAAATATGGTAACTTTATTGACCTTGATTTTATACATTAAAAAAAAAATTGAAAAATTTCACAATAGTAATAAAGTCGTTATGTCCTCCTATAACACACTAAGGTTGAAACTGTGAATTTCAGAATATTTCTATGAGTGAACTATAAAGGGTTAAATAAAGGTAATAAATAAATAAATAAATGCCAGCCTTCAGAAGGTTAAGGCAGGGCATTACTCTGTGGCACAGGAATATGCTTTACATTTGAAGGGAATTAACATTCAGACGAGTTATGTGGGGGAAAAAAAAGGAGACTTACGCCATAAGAACTGGTATTGTATGTCACACCAGGTCTTAAGGCATTTATACTGACAATGAAGGATCTTAAATTACATAATTAAATAAATGAAATTAAATTTGGTGTGTTATATGTACATATTTTTTTCCATCCTTTGGCGTGCTATTCAACGCCATTGGGTAACGTGTCAATTTATGCCAAGATCTCCAGTTCATATAACCCTGACCCCTAACCCTAACCCTCAGCAGTCGCTTTTCCATTGGACATCTGCGCAAAACTACTGATATTTACTAAGCGTCGAAAAAACACAGAAGAGTGTAAAGTTGTTTTTTCCATTAAATCACAAATGCAATGATTTTGTTTATTTATTATCGCGAGATGACACAAGAAGTCATTCCATAAACATGGCGACGAACCTAAGTATGGTGTTGATTTACAGATATATTCATTATTGTTATATATTACCCCTCTATCTCGTACTAAATTGAAAATGATCGGGTTTCCTTGTGTGTCCAAACATACCGCGACATGTTTCTTCTTCTTCGATTGTTGTAACGTATGGCAACATCCGGTTTTTTAATTCACCTGACTCTAGTTGTGAAAAAAGGTCTTTCCATTGCAGTTTTGTGTGATATACCATTTGCGCTACACACAAAAAACCACCTCTTGCCAGCGCAAAAACTTTTAAGTGAAAAATGAGACTTTTGGCGAAATTGTCGTTTTCCCATTTGGTACATTTTTATGCACAAATTTTATTTGCGCAATTTGAGGGTCAACGGAAAAGCGACGACTGCATGGTATTTGACGTGGTGTTTGTTCTTGGTGGGCCTGTGTGGGACAGTGGGTGAAGTGGCTGGGCCCAACTGATACAGATATACGGCCCTGTCACATCTTCCATGTTCCACCACCATCATATCCTCCTGAGACCCAGCAATGCATTTTTGTCCTCTGCAGTGGACAAGAGTTTCACAGCTTTACTTTAAAATAAAAAATTACATAATGTCCACTGAAAAGGACATTATGTTAAAAAAAAAAAAAATTATAAAATAAAAAAAATGTATCTGAAAAAACTGTTGCATCATGCTGTTTCCATTTAAAGCAATTATTTAATGTAAAATGGCAAAAATGTTTACTTACTGAGTGTCAGGAGGATATAGCACACCTTATCCATATGTAGCCATATTAGACCCCTGGAGGGGGGGGCAAATAAAATCCACCCTTAATCCCAACTCCTAATCCAGCCCTAATTTGAACCCTAACCCTCAGTGCGTGGTATTTGACGTGGCGTGAACATAAATGCTGAGAGCTTATAACGCGTACAGAGAACACGCTAATTAAAAGCGGCGTGTATATTTACGTGATTTGATATCATGTTGAAAAAAAGATAAGACACGGTAAAACACGGGCCTAAATAAAAATAGCTCAGAGGTTGATCTGTAGCCTCTTCCCGCTGTTCCACATCCACACCTGGGCAGGAAATCTTCCCTTATCTCCTTCACTGCAGTGCATTGCACAAAGTGTTAAACGTGACCTCATACCCACAGGGGCATGCATACACACACACACGCACGCACACACACACACACACACACACACACACACACACAGTGACCTTGAATCCGGCCACTCACACTTTGTTTAAAGTGGTTATTTTTCACTTCACATATAACCCCAGATTACATTGTCACTTTTAAATTACTCTGGCAGAACTTTTTTTTTTCTCCTTCCAGAAACTGCCCAGAGCGATGCTTTAAACAAAAGCCAAAGTAAAAAGAATGACCTATTGTTGCACGTTTAAAGCCACTTTGTTTAATCAAGTATCTGCCCTGTGAACTTGGCGTGGAGCATCATTTCACCTCTGACTTTATTCTCTTTAATATGACTGGCTCGAAGCAGATAACGTCACCCATGAAAATGCATCTTTTCTATTATATTAAGTGGATTATTCGTTTGTTTCAACCGTCTATCCTTTTTGTCATCGTCCATGAATCATCCTCTCTGGTGGATCTAAACAGCATTGTTAGGGCAGAGTTACAACCTCTTGGTTCTATTCTTAAACCTTGCTCTAATTAAAGGTGTTGGCTCCACTTCTGGAGGCTGTGCTGTGTTTGTGACACCTGTGCACATGATGGCAGAATAATTGGCTCGGAGGCATCGTAAAGCCCTGTAACGCCTTCTGACAGCCGCTATTATTTTGAGGGCATTGTCTCTTTATTTTTTTTTTTCCCCCTTTCATTGTCTCTTCTTCCAACCCCACCCCCCCACACCCCACCCTACCCCCCTCCTTTTTTGTACATCAAAACTGCAAGGACATGGCATGCTGACAGATAAAGCATGCTGCACAACTTCACTTTGACAGCATTTGCATAGGATTCTCCTTAGAAATAATATTTGCGTGTAATATTATTTCAAAAAAATGATGTGCTCCTTGTGTCTCAAGATGCAAAACGTTTTGTCACTTTGTGCATCTGATCTCTAAAGAACAGGATTAGGGCCACTAAGAAAAAAAAAAGTCTGATATATTTTTTTTATTATAATTCTGAGAAAAAAAGTCAGAATTCCAAGATTCAAGTCAGAATTCTATTTTTAATCTCAGATTTATAACTTTAATCTCAGAATCTCTGACTTTCATCTCTGACTCTATTACTGTGATTTTGGAATTCTGACTTCTTTCTCAGAATTCTGACTTTAATCCCAGAATTCTGACTTTTTTTCTCAGAATTCTGACTTTAATCTAGGAATTCTGATGTTAATCTCAGAATTCTGACTTTAATTTCAGAATTCTGACTTTAATCTAGGAATTCTGATTTTAATGTCAGAATTCTGGTTTTAATTTCAGAATTCTGACGGTAGTCTCAGAGTTCTGACTTCAATATCAGAATTCTGACTTTTTTTCTTGGAATTCTGACTTTTCTCGGAATTCTGACTTCATCTTGGGATTCTGACTTTTTTTTTTGTGCAGAATTCTGACTTTTTTTTCTTGAAATTCTAACTTTTTTTCTCAGAATTCTGACTTCAGTCTCGGAATTCTGACCTTTTTTCTTAGATTTCTGAATTTTTCTCAGAATTCTGACCTTTTTATCAGAATTCTGACTTTTTTTTCTATGAATTCTGACTTTTTTCTCCAAATTCTGGCTTTTTTCTCAGAATAATAATAAATCAAATATATTGCACCTTCATTTCTTTTTCCAGTGGCCCTAATCCTCTTCCATAGATCTCATTGTCTTGTTTCAGTCAACAAGTTTGTCGGCAGATGCACTGAGATCAGTGTCACATGCTCATATTACTGTTAATACAGTCCACCTATACAAACAACATGTACAAATATATATGTATGTGTATATGTATGTATGTATCTCCTGGGTATCTGGATTACGAGCACACACACAACACTGGAGCCATCCATCCTCTAGAAATGCACTGGAAAGGTTACTTGTCATGCGTCGTGGCGATGCTAATACCATCAGACGGCGGGATAAACTGTCTGTAGGTGTATGAGTCCTCCTTACCCCCTGAGCCCCACGCGCTGTTGGCGTTACCATTTCTCATACCTCGACTCCGGCGGCGGCTGCGGTTTGGATCGGTGTAAAAGGCCAGCTGAGGCTCGCTGTCTGCCTCCGTCCCAGAGTCCCCGTCTGGGTTCAAGAAAGTTGAACCCGCTGTTGGATTCATACATACAAAAATGTAAAATAAAAATATATAAATAAAAATAAATGAATAAATAAAAATAAAAAAGTCTGAAACAATGGTGGGGGAATCAATGCGCCTTCAAGTTCAGGCTCGTAGAGGAAAGGGCAGACGAAACGACAGATGAACCCACGGCTGGAGTCACATCAGAGCACAGACGGTTTCATCCGATCAATGGTTGAAATGCAGGCTAATGGTGACAGAAGCCATTAACCCAGTCATGCATTAACCCTCCAGTACCCCACCCATAGAGGGCCTTCTAACCCTGAAAAGAGCATCATCTGCACAGTGCCGCAGTAATGTCAAAATGATTTTCATACAGTTTGTTTTCAACTTTTTGAGCCATACATAAAAATACCAAATGCAATAGAACCTCACAGTACAAGTTCAATTTGTTCTATGTCCAAGCTTGTTTTGTGATTTACTTCTTTTATAAATCAGGTTTCCCCATTGAAATTAAATGAAATATAATTAATCCATTCCAGCCCCAAAAACCACTCAAACTCCTTTTTTAAGACTTTTTTAAAACAAAAACAATGCAGTTAAAAAGAAAATAACACTTATAAACACATAGTAAAACACAATGCAAAAGATCAAAACAATTACGATGTTGCCTCAAAGAGATCAACACTGAGGCTGATCCTGTTGGGGGCGCATATACGAGCTCAGAACTGACAAACAACGGCTAATATGAAGCTCACTCGTACTACGAATTTCCACTCATATATCAAGACAAAAATACAAGCCGCAACTTGTAAAGAAAATTACTCATACAATGGTGCACTCGTATTGCAAGGTTCTACTGTATTCAGTAACTGTCATATTTTAACGCTTTAAATGCCATGTTTATTGTGTAAACAAATCATATTTTTTTGATGCAAAAAACAAAAAAAACTTTTTTTTTTCTTTTTCAATATACTACATAAAAATGCATAATTTATTTTCTTTATGTTTTTCATACTGGCATATATGAATGATTAATGGCTACACTGGTTAATATGCATTATTATTTTTTGTGCTTTTGTGTTATAAAATGTGTCAATGTGCATTTTTTCCTCACTACCAAATACTCAATAACTGTCATATATTTAACACTTTAAATACAACGTTTGTAATGTGAACAAACTATTTTTTTTTTATTTTATTTTTTTTTCTACAAAAAACAAAACTTTTTATTTTTCTCCTTGTTTTTGTTTTGTTTTGTTTTGTTTTGTTTTTCCAGTATATGACATAAAAAATGGATTCCTCTTTTTTTTTGTAGCCTGGCATATGTCACCAATTAACAGCAATATTGGTTAATATGCATTATTATATTTTGTGCTATGCAAAATGTTGAATGCTAAAATGTCAATGCGCATTTTTTACTCACTTTAGTGAAGGGTGTTCGTGTAGTGATTTTCTATTGTTTACAATGTGCTGATTTTAGTGTCTGAATCAGAATTTTAAAAATTATGCAAAAATGAAGAACTTTCGAATTCTGACCTTATAAAAATTTGGAAAAATATGACCTTTTATAATATGTAATGCAAAGTGTGCATAATATGCTCATCCAGACACCAGAAGGTTAAAGGAAAAAGCTTAAAAACAACTTTTTTCCTTCTGATTTTGCTTTTTTATCTGTTCTGTAAAACCTGATCTAACAAGTGTCCACTCTGGAGTCATCTTAAAGAAAGTCCTGCTACAAGTTGCTCAGAGCAAATGAAGCCAGACTAAAGTTCCCAGAGGATGTGAGTGTAGAGATAGTCTACCTTCTACAATCTGATCTCTGCTTTTTCATCTGAATGTGTTTTTGTGGTAGGAAGTCCTTGGGGGAATACAATTTGAGTGAATTGCAACCCTCCTTGTGTTGTTTATTAAAACTCTGCTGGATTTGCCTTGTCGAGTGAACCGTTCTCAGCTTGTACTGTTCATGGCTACAAAGGAAGGGAACTGATATAATAAACTGAAGAAGAAAAAAAAAAAGCTAGATGTGTGAGTTGGAGTCGATTTAACGCCTTGCTCATATTCACAGTAGGAGTCATGAGGAAAAACAAACTGTTGAATATGTTCAGACTGAGTCACTCATAACAGCCTCATCAGAAAATTACAGAACTGACATTTTTGCTGATGGATGAACGACAGAATGACATTTCAGTATTTATCTTATGATTATTTTTAGACTGTGCACATATCTTTAGAAAACAGGAACACTGATGAGAGTTCAAGTCAAACCAGTAATTATTTACCAGGAACTAAAACCCATTCAGTTTGACGCTGAGCTTTAATTATTCTAAATGTTACTGAGGTCTAGTTACAGCATACTATAAAGTTGTGACTGAGGTCAATGGAGTTTCCATGGAAACACATGGTCCTCATCTCTAACTGAGAAAATATCCGAGCAATTACAGGTAACCTGAATGTTCTGTATTTATTTATAAAGCTATAGACGATGTAAACATGCAGACCTTGCTGACAAGTGCTCACAAGTTCATGTTTGCTTTAATATTCCTTTAGTTCAACTGTCAGGGTCTTTAGTTTATTTTGATTAGAGGTTTGATTGTGTTGCTAATTAAGGCTACGTTTAGACTGGAGGTAAATGTGGCCCAAATCCGATTTTTTTGCCCATATGTGACCTGTATCCAATCTGTTAACGACAGTTTGAACAGCACAAATCCAACCCAGGCCACTTTCATATGTGGTCCTAAATCCAGTACATATCTGATATTTTGCAATGTGACTTCAGTCTGAACAGCCAGGCCGCATTTATCTGACCTTTACCTCATTGACATGCGGCAAATGTCACAATTCTGCGTCCCAGGAGTGTCACTTCCTGCATGGTCCCATATTACATCAGGACCTCTTTTGTGCATGCAGGTTACTTCAGGGTCGTATTCAGTTCATACTCAAAACTGATAGAAGTCGCAATTAATGTGTAATATGAACAAGCACACAAAAAAATAGGATTTCCAAAAAATCCTAACTAAGGCTACATTCAGACTGCAGGCAAATGTAGCCCAAGTCCAATTTTTTTGCCCATATGTGACCTGTATCCAATCTGTTAAAGACAGTTTGAACAGCACAAATCTATTTTTTTCAAATCCGACCCAGGCCACTTTTATATGTGGTCCTAAATCCGATACGTATCTGATATTTTGCAATGCGACTTCAGTCTAAATGGCCAGGTCGCATTTATCCGACCTTTACGTCATTGAAATGCAACAAATGTCAGAATTCTGCGTCCTAGGAGTATCACTTCCTGTGGGTCACTTCAGGGTCACAGTCAGTTCATACTCAAAACTGATAGAAGTCGCATTTAATGAGTAATGTGAACAATCACACAAAAAAATCGGTTTTCATCAAAAAATCTTAACCAAGGTTACATTAAGACTCCAGGCAAATGGGGACCAAATCCGATTTTTTTTGCCCATATGTGACCTGTATCCAATCTGTTAAAGACAGTTTGAACAGCACAAATCCGATTTTTTCAAATCCAACCCAGGTCACTTTCATATGCAGTCTTAAATCCTGTACATATCTGATATTTTGCAATGCGACTTCAGTCTGAACAGCCAGGTCGCATTTATCCGACCTTTACCTTATTGAAATGCGACAAATGTCACAATTCTGCATCCCAGGAGGAGGAGTGTCAGGAAAAACATACTTCCATAAACACAGTGCGTGCCTGTGTGGTCACGTATTACGTCAGGACCTCTTTCACGCATGTGGGTCACTTCAGGGTCGCATTCAGTTCATACTCAAAACTGATAGAAGTTGCATTTAATGTGTAATATGAACAAGCACACAAAAAAATTGGATTTCACCAAAATATCTTAACAAAGGCTACATTCAGACTATAGGCAAATGTAGCCCAAGTCCGATTTTTTTGCCCATGTGACCTGTATCCGATCTGTTAAAGACAGTTTGAACAGCACAAATCCGATTTTTTCAAATCCAACCCAAGCCACTTTCATATGTGGTCCTAAATCCGATACATATCTGTATGTATATATTTTGCAATGTGACTTCAGTCTGAACGGCCAGGTCACATTTATCCGACCTTTACGTCATTGAAATGCGACAAATGTCACAATTCTGCGTCCCAGGAGTATCACTTCCTGTGGGTCACTTCAGGGTTACATTCAGTTCATACTCAAAACTGATAGAAGTCGCATTTACTGAGTAATATGGTACAAACCCACAAAAAATATCGTAAATCACCAAAAAAATCTGAAATGTGGATTAAGACCTGCTGTGTGCACGGAGCCTAAGTCATTCTTTACAGTTTTGTTTAATATGTTTCCACAGTAGTGCCCTCCCTTCAGCCCAAATACTGACAAGTCTTTTACCTCCAATTGAAACTGGGAGTTAGCTAACCTTTTATTGGGCAAATGACTGTTTTTGGTCATTTCTTTGTAATTTTGCATAGCTACTACCTTGGCCAGCTCTCCCTTGCAAAAGAGATTTCTAATCTCAATGGGTCATTTTCACATTTTTCCAGCATATCACCTTATCGTTGGGGTAAAATACATATCTACAGGAATACATATACTCATTATTATTTTTGTCACTTTTTATCACAATGATATACATTATATTATGCTATAAACATCTAAAATTAGGTTTCATAAGAGCCAAAAGTTTTGGAAATTAAAGGGAAACACAAAGTTTTACCCAAAAAAGAGAAGCTACTATATAAAATCGCTGCTATATGTATATAAAAATATGTACCTCTTTTTTGACATACATTTTTATTGTTCAAAATGTATCACCTCTCTGTAAGTAGCTTTGGCTTGACGTCTAACCTGTCAGAGTTAATATTACAGATAAATAAGTAAATAAATCACATCACAGAGTTAGAATTTAATTACTTAAACTAAAATTCAAGCACTTTTCAGACCTTGAAAACAAAACATTAAACCCTGAATAAACGCCTGGTACCTTCTGCAGCTGATGTAAATAAAGGCCTCAGCCAAAATATGAGAAAACTCAAAATTTGGAGTCTGAAATTCTAATTAAGCTGTTAAGCCCGGGGCCATCTATTTCCAGTGGGAATCATTTCAGTGTAACACAAACCAATGGATTAGCCAATGGCAGGAGTTTCTTTCATAAAAAGCTGAGTTGTGATCAGAAAACAACAAAGGTAAGTTTTAACGGCAGAGAAATAATATTTGTACTGTTGGATCTACTTAGTGTTAGTTTATCTCATTGGTCCGTTGTTTTATTAAATTATTCATGACATACACTGGTCCCAAACTGTTCGATTTATTTTGATATTAGACCATTTAAGTGCATGTTGATTGGATTGTGTCCTCTTGTGCACTAGCTGATGTTCTTCTGGTCACGTAGATGTATTACATGTATATATTGCTACAAGTGTCATGTGGCATTACCATGGCAACACAGTTGGACCAGCTGTCAGGAGGTTAAATTAAAAGGAAGCCAACATCAACCATTGTCAGCATTGTTGCACAAACTGATACATTTGACATATTAAGCAGCAATTTGTCAAAGTTATTCGTAGACTCTAAATTTTAAAGGTGCAAATGGAAAACAGTGGAAACAAACAGATGACAGATGGAAAAACGCGAAAATTAAAATACAGTCGAAGATGATATGAGGATATTCGTGCTGATTTATACCAACATGACTCTTGTTTGTATGCTTCTCACTTTTAACTTGGAATTCATGCAAAAAATCATGAAAAATATTAAGAAGGACATGGGTACAATGGCTCTTTTAAAGCTGCTCCACACACTTTAAATCCTAATGAAGGCTTATATGTCAATATATCGGTGTACACAACAAAACACAACCTCTGTTACAGGCAATAAGAGCTGCAACAGTCTTCCAACGACTATTTGAGAAATCTCCACCTTTTCTACATTTAAAAAAAGAGCTAAAAAAAAAAAAAAAGGTTAAAATCTAATCAAACTTGAACACCTGTGATATCTGATCAGCATCTCATTTCCATTTCTTTTTTTCTTTTTTTTCACTTAAGTTTTTATTGAAATTTTATAAACACAGTCATCAAAAACAACAAAAACACACAAGCAAACCTTGCTTGGGTACGCTACATGACACTACATTCACATTATTCATTCCACCATTCCAGCTTCTGTAATCAGTCCATTTATTCCATTTTTTGTCCATTTGTGCTTCTTGTAATCGCAGTTTGTAAGTTATTTTGTCTATTGTATATATTCCTTCAATAATTGTGATCCATTGGTCCTTTGTTGGTGGTTCTGTCCTTCCCCGGTTCCTTGTAATAGCTTTTTTTTTCAAGCCAATAAAAGTACCTTAACCAAGCATATGTTGTCTCCCACTACATTTCCATCAGACAAGTTACACAAATATAGTACATCACAGCACATTGGGATCTCATACCCCATTATTTGTTGGTCATTTCCATTTCAATAGTTATTCTTATATGTATATAGGAACAGGGTGTTTGTTCTTTATCCAAATAAAAATTCTTGACATTTTGAAAACTGATATTTTTTCCCCCAGACCTTGACATTACGTACTTTTATACTTGCGTGTCTACTTTTTTTGGTTGAGATTGTACCTGTTGTGTGTAGTAGAAAAGTTAATTTTAATAAATGTATGAATGAATGAATGCATAATTTGCAGTAAATTATGTTTTACCGACCAAATTGTTTTCAAATCATATGAAAATCACAAAAGTGCATGAATATCACACAAACCAGTTTGACTAGAATCATTCCAACACCGACCGGTTAGTGAAATGATACCCAGCTGATGTCATCAAGTCTATGTGTGTGTTGATGTTAGTATAGACATATCGTATATTCCGGACTATAAGCCGCTACTTTTTTCTCACGCTTTGAACCCTGCAGCTTATACAATGATACGGCTAAAGTATAAATTTATACAGGCTAACAGCCTCCAGGGGGTGCTCTAGCAGGAAGCGTAAAAGCGAGACAGACAGGTGGAAGAGGCGATGAAGAGGAGAAGTTTTAAGCTCAACTTAATCATTTCGCGTGTCATGCACAAACCCTCATCATAGAAAACACACGAAGAAATGCATTTGATGCAGCTTTTAAGTTAAAACCAATCGATGTGTCTGTCCAAGAAGGAAATAGAGCTGCAGCACGCAAGTGCCATTGAGAGCGACAACAGAAGAGAGATAGAGGTGTGCGACAGAGCCTTTCTGAGGCTGTTCAACTCCAACACTGAAGAAGACGACTTCAGTGGTTTCAATGAGCAGAAGGAAGATGAAGATAGCGATCAATGACTTTTCTGTTTTTTTTTAACCAGCCGTGTTACTGCCGTGTTACAGGCACTACTTAGAAAAAAGCAGTTAAGGTATGGAAATAAATATTTAAATAATCTTTCTGTTTACCATCTTTCTGTGTAAATCTCTCATGTTACAACATGGACACCTGTGGCTTATAGTCAGGTGCAGCTCATAGCCCGGAAAGTACGGTAGATAGCATAGACAAATTGTGCCCATACTAAGTAAATGGGTGAAAAAAAAAAGATTTTAAAAAGTCATAAAAAACTTGAACTTTGACCAACTTTTCCCAAAATGTAATCACATCTATTCTGGGTCACTGGCAATCTATAAAGCTAATTTGGTATGAATTCAACCAATAGTTTTGCTGCTACAGCATTAACAAACAAACAAAAAAACAAACCCAACCGAAAACAATACCCCTTGCCTTCCCTTCGGGGTGCAGGGTAACAAAAGGAAAGAAAAAAGTAAAGGCTAATAAACAGACTACCACTACAATATACCCATGATGCATCTGTGCGGTCGTCCCTTTAGCTCTGGCATTAGCTGTATTTGGAGGGCATGTTTTGAGGCTTGTCTTACAAGTGTTAGCGGGCAGGAAAATCCATCAGAGCTTGAAAGATTTGCTGCCTCAGCGGGATATGTGTGAATCGAACATAAAATTCATGCTAACGTTGCTCAGTGACAAGAGCTTTAAAAATCCCTAAACCAAGACACAGTGTTTGATTAAACTGGAGAAGATCCCTCAGAAACAATGGGCGAGTGAAAACAGTGTTGGCAGCGTCGTCAGTGTGACAAACTGAGGCCTATTTCACCACGGCAGCAGCTTCAGCAGCTTTTCATATTGTTGGGTTTGGAACAATATGCACCAAAGACAGACTGTCTAGTGTAAATATTATTGGCAGCCACAACTATCTGAGAATCCAGATGTTGATGTTGCTCTGCTTCACAAGTTTTTTTGGATGACACTATTGTTTTAGCAGGTATTCACACAACTGATTTAGTGATAAAGCAATATGCGCTGCACACTTTCCTCCCAGAACTGTTTACTGGCAGGTCACAAAGTTGTCTGGACAATTTTTCAGTGCGCTATTAAGAGCCTGGTAAAGTGTTTTCATCTTCCAGTGTATTTACAATAACACCAAAATAATCAGAACAAATATTAAAGGGGCAATGTTATTACAGGAGACTGAAAACACTAAACAAAACAAGAAGTTCTGTAAATTTGTGCATTGTTTTCACACTTTCCAAAGCCCACAGATTTTCTAGACAACAGCTTTTAAGTTTTATTAACACACAAAAAAAGCAGTAATTAAAGCTGATGACATGCGCACGACTAATTCTGTAAACTCAACAACTAATAGCACAAAAATCCAACATAAGAAGAAAAAATAATAGGATTAATGGGATTCAAGTGTGATTTTCTTTTTAGAAAAACAGCAAAATCTGCAGTTTGCGCAAATGAAATAGACGTGTTTTTGAATCGTGTGAATTATATAACACAACATGCGGGGATAGGTTTTTATCTCAGTCAAGTTTACGCCTATGCTCAGAATGTTAAAAGCTGACTGAGTTACTTGTGTTTTGTTCTGAATATTCAGCTACGCAGTAGATCTGCCAATGGTAAACTGCATGAATGCTCAACTGAGATAGACACTCAGATAAAATTAGTTAAAATAAAGATTAAGAGCCGTCGTATAGAAATACAATGACAGTCAAGTCTGTCTCATCTAAAAGATAAGATAAGATAAGATAAGATAAGATAAGATAAGATAAGATAAGATAAGATAAGATAAGATAAGATAAGATATACTTTATTGATCCTTCAAGGGGGAAATTCAAATGTACAGCAGGACAAGACAATATGCATCAAAGGAAATAGAATTTTTGTAAGTTGAAAAAAATACATAAAAATGTGTCAAAGTGAATAAAAATGACAACAAAAGTAATTATAATAAAGATGAGACTAATGAAAGATTAGAAGGATTAAGACAGCATTTAATAGCTGTTCCTGTATTTTATTAGTAAAACTAAAAAAAATACATTTCCAAAAGACTGAGAACCACTGACTTAAATGAGTGACATTTTGCTTTTTTAAATGGAATTATGCATTTTCAAACATTTCCCTGTGGTCGACATAAAGTGTAAATTCTATGCTTGGGTCTGAGTTCTTCATCAACCCTATAACGCCACATGTATCATATTTGATACATGAGTTTTTGAAGCCCTCTACATGATCAGTGTGATATTTTTTTCTAGACAAACCTGATGTACAGAATTAGATACATGCAATACACAGATAATCCACCAGAGGGAGGAATTCATATGGTTGTTCAGAAGGACCAATAAAGGCTCCAGTTTCAAAGAACTGGAATTTTCTGTCAATGATTTAATGGTTCAGGCTTTACAGGGTTAATTCAAAAATGGACATTTGTCAGTTGATACCTAAATAACAGGCCTGATTTGGTCCCCAAGTTGACCACCACTGGTATCCCATATGTTGCCACTAGGGATGTAACGATTACCGGTATAACGATAAACCGCAGTAAAATTGCCAACAGTTAGTATTACCGTTTAAATTCTAATTGTCATGATAACTGTGTTTGATTACCGCGCTTTTCCAGAGAAAACGCTACTGTAAAGATCTGCTTTTATGTCAAATATTTAAGTATAGTTTTAATTTATTACAATTTTAATTGTATATACCTAATATTTGGAACCAATATTCACTTTTAAAGTCTTTGAAAAGGTTCGTTAAGCATCTTTGTGTTATTTATGCAATAAATTATACAAATTTTTCAAAGCAGATTTTGTAAATTTTTTTGTGTTTTCTGGCCTTTTCTGTTGATATAGTAGGTTAAAGTGAAAAAAATAACAGGCAGTTGATATAAATGAAGTTGTGCTGAAAAAAAAAAAATCAAACATGGATATAGTAAACATTTGTTTATATAGTATATAAAGGCAAAATCAAAAGTACTGAAAAACAGCCAAAATAGGCTCAGACACCTAAGGGTTATTACTTGAATGTTTCTGCCAAGAGAGGGTGAATTGTGCCAATTATTTCCTTTGGTTTTTTTGTTGTTGTCGTTTTTTGTTTTTTTTTGTTTGTTTTCAAAATACAACTTGGTTACATTATTTCAGTGTGTGTATAAGTACTTTTTGAACATTTTGAGCACAATTTCAACAATCCCACGATAATAATGATAACCATGATATGAAATTGTCATATCGTTACATCCCTAGTTTGTGTTTGTGTCCCTACTATTGTGTTTTCTTCAGTACAACTTGCCTAACATGCTTTGGTTTGGTTTATACTTTACACCTGGGCTTTAACAGGGGGACAGCACAGGTTTTGATATATAGTTGTATGTCATATTTCAGCCACATGACACTAAAAGCCAGCAGAACACATGATTTGGCTGTGTTGTGCTTTAATTCCCCAAAATAACTGGTCATAGTCATTTGATAAAAGGTGAAAATGGACTAAACCAAACTCAAAGAACAGAAATTACATCTGGAAAAATCATTTCATCAAATCTCTAGATTCCTGTTATGTGGAAATGCCAACAAACAAAAGGTTTATTATGTAATTTTTTGGACTTTGTTACAAAATAGAGGCTAATTTGAGTATTTTTGGTGGATTTGCAGGGCTATATTTTAAGATAAAGCTTTTTCACTGTTTTCTTTCTATACAGGCTCCTCCAGCTGAAGAAAACTCAATCAATCTCCACAGTGCCCATGTGGTATCTGTCAGTGCCGTAAGCACCAACTCCATGGACATAGCTGCCATCGGCAACTGATGAAAAAACACAAATCCATAGAAATCCATATAGAACAACAATGAACTGCCGTTGTTATTTCAATATCACTCTGGCCACTGTAGCAACAGAGATATCTGAGGTCAACAGTTCAAGTAGTTTCCAATGAAGAGGTTTCTTCAACATATACAAAAATGTAGACATGTCAAGATCTGCTATAAATGAATTTCCATCAGATAGAAATGTAAGAACGGAGGCCATCAAGAGACTTTCTGCTTAGCAACGAGTGTATGCGACATGCTAAGATGATTTCTAAATCTGAAGTAAGGATGGTGAATGTTTTTTTGTATCATGTGACAATACTTTTGGGTCCAATCAAGCAAAACATGAAAAGTATATTTGCACACATCATTTATCAAGATCTCTATTTTATGGAACTCTTATCTTTTTAAAAATGCCACTTGTAGAAACAAAGCTACAACCAATTTTATCGATTGTACTTTTACACCATAGCCACAGCTTGAATTTGACGCTAAAAATTACATCTAAAAATTTTGAAAATGTATTCAATCTGTTGATTATATAGATGATTGTGATGATTGTTAAGTTTCAAGTATTAGGTTTTCATTATTTTGTGAATATTATTGATATTTATGAGTTTGAACATTTGTGAGTTGCTTAAAAGGCCCTGCCCATGTTACCACAAAAATACCCATTTTTTATTTTCAAGTTCCTTATAATTCAGATATTTGAGTGAAACTTTCAGAAAGTAATTATCTTTTGATACATTTTGGGTGATGCAAATTTATTTTTACACAATAGATCTTGAAAATCTTATTTCAAGAAATCTTACCAAGATAATTTTCACATGTTCCACTGGCAGATTTTTTTTACTTGAATTAAGCAAAAAAAATCTTGAATTAAGCAAAAAATTATCTTCATAAATTATGCTGGTAAGATTTCTTGAAGTAAGATTTTCAAGACCTATTGTCTAAAAATAAGTTCTTATATCTCACTGAAAAGTTATTCCTTAGGTGATTATGTCTTATTTTAAGTGTGATGAGATATTTTGACTAGAAATGCCTGAGTGACATACTGGCTCTATTTGTAAACATATGGATTGTTTATGGTGGAGTACACTTCGAGACTGTTCACCGTGAGGGAAGAGATTCATGTGTGTACTGACGGAAAGACTTACAGATTTGTGATACTGTACTTTCTGGACTACTGGCCGCACTTGACTATAAGCCACACCCACCCCGTCTCCAACGTCTCACCATCTTCACTGATGCCAAGCTTACGTGCAGCAGCTCTATTTCCTTCTTCGACAGCTGGATCGATGGTTAGCCCAGAAAACATAGAGCCACGGGTTCACAGTGTGTGGAAAAAAGTATCGGCTTATAGACCGGAAATTATGGTACTTAGGCTATGACTCATGTTTCACAGATCTGATGAAAAATTGGTGACAAAAGCCATACGCAACTTTAATGAAAAGGTGATTCCATGTAACCTTGTTTAATTTGTAGGACATTTTACATAAGGGATTTTATGTTCATTAGTAAAAGGAAGCAATGGTTTAAGCGCTTCTATAAACTGCCAAGGATGGCATTGAGGCTTTGTCTTTAAAACCAAAAGACAAGGAAGAGGTGATGACGACAATGTAATAGTTCTAGATAAGAATAGCTTCAAATGTTCCAAACTGCAACAGGTGGTCGGTCTCTCAACAATTGTGTTTTCTAAAGGAGTTCAGTTAAAATGTCCCTCATTTTTTTCTGAGGAGGATGCAAACAGACCGAGTACAAAGATGTGCAATTTACTGAAACAGTAAGTTCATAGAAAGTCAAGACTAGACGTGACAAAAACATTTTTATAGTGCCATGACGCTTTACTTAAGGTTTAGAAAACAACTATAATTACAGTCAGTGAAAAGATGAATTCCATCTATCAACAGCAGGGACATTCAGCCTAAAGACAAGCTGCAACTCTGAAACCTTGGCCACTCAGACAAACGCTACAAGATGAGCTAAAACAATGACGCATTGCCCTTCTGGTATTTATCAAAACAATGAAAACATTAAAAAAAAAACAGCGAGTGTTCAGATGTTTTCCTGTCAGTTCTGATGTTTGGAGGAGGAGTTTGTGTTGCCTGTAATAGGGACTGGAATATTGAGACAGGATTGACCAGAAAATCAGCTGGAAATACCAGGCTCATGGACAGCCCAGACTATACATTTAGTAAACAACATAACCATAGAGTCACCCATTAGCTTTGTTATTGGATTTTTAGAGATAGAAGTGATCATATTTAGACAAATGGGGCGGAGCTGCAGGAGCGTTAGGGGTCAAGGGTGAGCTGATGCTAAACACAGGCTTGCTTAACTCTAAACTTCATCAAGCAATAACATCTTTTGCAATTTTATGATTATTAGTACGTTAAAAACTAAGATATTATGAACAAAGCAGTAATTTAAAGATGGATGACCAGAACACTTCTTAGGTCAAAATAAAATGATTGACACTAACCCATAAAGACCCAGTGTTACTTTTGTGGTAGTTCCGAAATGGATTTTTCTCTCTATTAAGTGATTTATCACCATTTATTTTAATATTATCCTCTGTATTATGTGTTTGTTCAATAAAAATGAGGTATTTTCCCATATTTAATTTACTGATCATGTAGATCACAGGTGTCATACATGCGGCCCGGGGCCATATCTGGCCCACCAAAGGGTCCAGTCCAGCCCATAAGATGAATGTTTGAAATGCAAAAATTACATTGAAGAAATTATCAATCATTGGTGTCAAAATCATTTTAATTCAGGTACCACAAACAGACCAATTAAATCTCAAATGGGTCAGACCAGTGAAATATTATCATAATAACCTATAAATAATGACAACTGCAGATTTGATCTTTGTTTTAGTGTAAAAAGTAAAATTACATGAAAATGTTTATATTAACAAACAAAAAATGTGAATAACCTGAACAAATATGAACAACCTGAAATGTCTTAAGAGAAGTACATGTAATTTTACCAATATTCTGCCTGTTACTAAATGTTTTATGTATTTGTAATTGTAATGTAAGTTGTAATGCACATGTGTAAATGATAAAGTGAGGCAGAATATTATAAAAATTGCCCTTGTTTTTCCGGAGATATTTCAAGTTGTTAATGTTTTTCAGATTTTTAAGGAAAACATTGTTGATGTAGTGTAATTTTACTTTTTTCACTGTTATTATTTTACTGGTCTGGCCCACTTGAGATCATATTGAGGTGAGTGTGGCCCCTGAATTATAATGAGTTTGACACCCCTGATGTAGATGTTTATAAAAGCTCAGATTAAAGTTAATTGACATAATATCAGAAACGGAGAAATATGAAGAAAAAGGTATTTTTTCAACAAAATGTATCATTAACTGAACAGCTGGATTAATGCCAAAATAAGCTACAATATGTGCGGGAGGCGGGGCTTGTCGTGCCTGGCACCATTTGTTCTGGTTAATTTTGGAATGTTTTAAACTAAAAATATTAAAAAGTCATTCATTTTAGTACAATTACAGAGGCAGCTATCTGCTATTTCTATCAACACCTCTCAGCAAAATGATAGCTACAATGTACAGCAATTTCTATCCCTGGACAAACTGAGAATAACAGTGTTAAAAGTGAATTAGAACTAAATCCCACACAGTCAGTATCTGTCAGCTACCACTATTAAACACAAGCCAAAAGGTGCAGCACACAACACTGCCATGGAAATCAAAATATTCACTGCGGCATGTTCACCCACAACTCAGCATGCACAGCAGGAACAAGTGCCTCTTCTAAACCAAATAACTTATTATGTCCACAGCTCCACATCTCTATAAATATGGAATGATTCTGGAGACAAGTCAGCTAGAGGGTAATAGCAGCAGAGTGACAATCTAGGCTGACATTAGAAACGGACGTATAATCAAGACGAGTCAATAGAAACAGCAGTAGCACATTTTAACAAGAAAGCAACTAAAAACTGATGGAAACACAATCATTACCATTATTTACAAAGGGAATAAATTACACTGAAAATAGGTTGAATGTGTCCTTTACAGAGACACAAAGACAGAATACTCAAATCAGAAGTAGTGTAAAGCGCACAATAAATGCTGCAAATGCTCGACAAAATGCTTTTGGAGTAAAGCTCAGGCTTCAGTCAATGCCTTGCACTCAGCTCAGCCATCAAGTGCACCTATTAAAATGTGCAATACACTCAAGGGATTTCAAAATGCACCACTCAGTTTTGAACTTAAAACAAGATGAGAATTTTTTGGGACCGATTTTTCAATACTCAGAGTGATTTTCAGCATCAGAAGTTGTGTCATGCTTCACTGGTTTATGGGTGTAGTCTTGAGTCTAAAAACAATAACTGTGGACAATCCGTCAGATTATTAGCATGTGCCAAACTGACCCAGGAATGAAATCTCACTTTAAAATGACTTCCACAAAAATGCCACGACTGGCACAACAAGACCAAGATGGGGCTGATGGTCTTCTGGAGGCAGGACAAACCAGGGTTTCTACAAGTTAAATTTAGGCCCAATCCCAATTCACCCCTTGCCCCTCCCCCTTGGGCCTTGCACTGGGCACTACCCCTTGAAACAGAGTTGCAAGGGGTAGGGGCTGAAACATTCCCCTATGAAATGGGACAACCCTTCGCGACCTGTTGCGTCATCAACAGTCATCAATGCCACTATAAACAGATGCGACAACTTTGTTTCCCAAAGTATTCACCATACTGTAGAAATCCACTAGATTTTTGCCGGAATGAAAATAAAGATAGCTTTGCAGCACCTGGAGGGTTCAAATTCAAACTTTATTAACTATTAGGGTCCAAATACATAAATAAATTAACCAAAGACTAATAAAAGAGGGTTTAGCAAAATATGATCCTTTTAAAGTTCCTAAAGTCCTCTTTCTGCTGCATGTGTGTTGGGCTGAATATTCTGTGATCATTTCTGCAAAGTTAGCGATAATTGGTTCCTAATTTCTGTATAAATTGTTGGGTTGGAACGAGTGGAACTGAGTCGATTAACATTACTTTCTTTGCAGTTTGGACATTTGACAGACACATTTAAACACAATACAACTAACAAGTTTATGGCAACATAACTTCAGACCCACCATATCAAATAAAATACCTTTTAAAGACTTTTTTAAGGTATTAAACGTAAATTTGTAAATTCAAGACTTTTAAGACTTTTTAAGACCCCACAGGAACCCTGACGAACCACCAGACAAGTCGCCATGACTCTGAATGTTCATTGTAGCACAGTGGTCCGACCATCCTCGCCCTGGTCGCCCATGTATCACCACCCGCAACCAAGACTGGCATATCTTTGGGACAGGTTCCAGACAGTGACGGCCGCAGCTGTAGAGACCAGTGGCACTGACAAGAGGCCTGTGCATCCCAAAACCATTAGAAATCATCTGCACAGGAGGGACTCAGGCCCAAAGACCCTACACCAGATGACTTTGCCAGGCCTACATGGAATTGACTTGACTAAGTTTTGTCATTTATGATATTGATGGTGCTTATGTTGAATGTATTGTTTCTGTAATGCTCTAATTGTTTTTGTTAATATAACAACATTTCCAGTACAAACCAATAAGGGACAGATATTTTCTTGTTATTTTAGTAAGTCTTAAATTGGTCCTTTTTGCAAAAATTCTAGTGGTGTGTTTTTAAATTCCTTGAGTGGACACCCAAAGCCTCAAATTTTTACCTAAAAAAAAAAATCACCATCTACAGTACAGTCATTTTAATGTAGGCATATTTAGACATTTTTTTGGATGACTCATTATTTATTAGGAGTACATGACACACTCATACTCCAAATTACTGACAGGAACCCTCATTTATTTCAAAACTTTTGGTTCATTGAGTCACTTTAGAACTAACTCTTAAGTCCTTTAAATGTGCTGACATATGGAGTGAAGCAAGGCACTTGGGCATCTTCAGCAAAAAGGGAAAGAGCCATTACCTTACCCGCCTCCTCCTCACACATGCACAGAAGTTGTCCACTGAGGACAACAATAGCTCTATCTGTGCATATTTTATGACAAAGATGAAAATAGTTGACTGGAAACACCAACAACAGTGACTCAAAACTGCATGAAGCAGATTTAATTGCCTGCTCGGAGAGGCTCATTCCTATGCAGCTGGCTTTTGAGAACACATACCAGTACCTGGAAGAATGGGGATTTCATAAATGGAATGTATATATGTGGATCTGTTTGTTGTTTGCGTACATAAGGGAACCAATACGTACTATTTTCACACACCAGGCTCATATGACTAATAAAGCAATTAGAATCGATGCGCAACAAAGTTATTTTTTTGTTCCTTCTTATTACTTTCTGGCTCCACATTCCACATTTTTGCTGTTAAAGAGAATTTGACCAAATGAAGTCGGATTTATTGTAATTATTTTTCTGTGCATAGAGCTTCAGTGTGAGTGTGTTGGCTGCAGTGGGGATGAATAAAGGAGACCAAAAGCTGATTCAAAGACTCTCAGATGCAGTCTAAGAGTGAAACAGACAAAAAGAGGCTGAAAAAGACAAGAAAAATCCCATTTGAGGCAGATCCAAAGAAGCAGAGGCTCTGGTTTGCACTGTGAATAAAGGAATGCTTTAATTTGCTGCTGGATTGTAACTAGAAACAGGAGTAATGGAGGAAGTCCAACCATGTTGTTCTAAAGACTAGAAGTCTGTGTAGGGAGATCAGGCTGGATACGAGGATCAACTAAACACTGGGACTTTAACATAGTAAAGAGGTGTTTGTCTAGTCTTTCAAACATTTAGCGAAGACTGTTTCACAGCCATTTTAACATGTTAACATCATCAGAGGTGTTTCTTCTTCTGCCGGTCCGAGAACCACATGGAAATTCTCCCAAGATGGAATCAGAAGGTAGATAGAAACATCATACGCAAATGACAAGGGTAGGAACTATATTCTATCCCAGTGTTTCCCAACCAGTGTGCCGTGAGAAATCATCAGGTGTGCCGTGGAAGATTATCCAATTTCACCTGATTGGTTCTGTAGGAGCAGCGTGATATAGATACATACGACTGCACGCACCAATGATCCACTCTAAGACAACAGTCTCCTGTTTCCGTTTCCAAAATAAAAGGGAAAGTGAACTGGCCCCGATGTGGTGTGTTCTGTTGATAAAGTTCCCTTAACCAGTGATGCGCGGATTAGCGAGTTACCCGCAAACCCCAGGTATCGTGTTGGGGCGGGAGGGTTATGTCTCCCATACTATTATACAATGGGCCTCAATCCGTAAACCAGGGGGGTCCATCCGTGGGGTCACTGAGGCACCCCTCTCAGCTTTCCATACCGAAAGCCCCGTGCACCCCCGATGGGTTCAAATTTACCTATACCTATATTATATTACCTATGTTCTCCTTTGACTATGTTCCTCAGTACCTATGTTCTCCCTTACCTATGTTCCCCAGTGCCAATGTTCCCCAGTCCAACATACATGATTAGGAATGTAGTTCCATATGTAGGGATGAAGGTCTACAAACCATAATTGCAGGCAGTGGTGTGGGTTAAAGTTAGGGAATACAGCACAGTGTAATGTAATATGAACACAGAGATGAATATTTCATCTAGGGGGAATAGAGGTACTAGGAAACATAGGTACTGGGGGACACAGATATGCTCCCCATTTGACTGACCAACACAACGTTCTCCATATGACATTGCCAAACCACTGATCCTTTCTCTGTTGGGACCCCTGCTGGGGCTAAAGTCGGCATGAACAGTGCTTTATACCTTTGACTCCCCCAACACTTAAAGGCAGAAAGCCTCAAAGACAAGCCGGGAAGGTAAACATTACTGTGTTGTTTGCAGTTCACTGGAACCGTGTTTCAGGTTTTCTCGGCAGAGAAGTTTTCTTTTCTTTTTTTTTTAAATATTCCAACTCTTCCATTCATCCTTCATTTGGAGCTGCCAGCAGTGCCTAGTGCTGCTTTCTGTTTGGTGTTGGGGGCATTCAGTCTTTGTTCTCACCCTCCATTATTGATAAAAGGGTTTGCCTGAGCGTTGTTTTCCTGCTCTTTTCTTCTCTGATTTGAGCTCTTGTCGCTGTTCAGGAAAGCCAGGGTGGCTGCAGGTGTTAAATGAATCTGTCAAGGTCGAAAAAAAGAAAGAAAAAAACAAGAAACCTGCTTCATCTTACGAAACCTAGGTGTCCCCAAGAGTCATGTTGGGTTCCCACTAATTGCGAAATAAAATGTAATTAAAATGGCTGATTGTTAGAACAAACACAAGAGACGTGGCTGTGATAAAGTGCACAGTTGGATACCTCAGTAGTGTTCCTGCCAAAGAAAATCTTAAATTCCCTTCTCGATTTGGTTAAAAAGTTCATTCCTCCAGTTTATAAGTAGCTACTAAAACCACAGAATTGGTTTTTAATTGGGCTGAGAATAAAGCATCTGGGCAGCCAAGTGTAGAGGAAAGTGAATTATGGTATGAGGTCAAGTGAAAATTTTCCAAAATGGCATTTGGAAAATGTCGCTGTGTTCCTTTTTGTCTTGTTTATCATAATGGGATAATGTCTCTCCGTTTCATTAACCGTAGCCTCTTCATTTCCCGTATTCATCAATCTCCTGTCACACAGTAAATCTCTTTCGCCATCATAGCTCAGGCAGCGTGAGGTGGAAGTGATGGGAGATGGAGTTCATACTGATGGAAGTGGTAAGTGCAAATGTATTGAGCAAAAAAGAATACCAAGCTTTGTCAAATAATGCGAGTGGGAAGATGGCTGGAAAGAAAATTAGTGCGAGTTCTATTGAAGTTACAATGCACTCATGTTGAGGCTTCACATTCACACCACATCCACACAAAAACATTTGTATTAATTCACTTTATAAAGGGCACTTTGTTCCCAGCAGCGTATGGATTCTAACTTTAGGTTTAGACTGCGTCCTGCAAAGAACCCCAGTTATATTTTTTGTGATAACTTTTATCATTGTACTCCTTGCTGTGCTATTGATAACTTTTGTCCAATGAGTTGAAAATGTCTCAGGGTCCTTGGGAGTTCTCCAAAGGGCATTCATGATGTTGTCGATGATTAAACCTGTGTGGTGGCATTCAGTGACTCACTGTGATTTCTTGCCTGCTGTAGAGCCGTGAGACATAAATTGTTTTTGGAGATAAAAGATTTGTGCAGGTAGGCATTGATCAGCTCCTACGTCCTGCACTTCAGAGACATTTTAGCCGAAAAACACATTATGACGTGCATAGTTTGAACTTTTCGCATTAATCTACTTACTACATTATTAAGTACAATTACTACAATAATGTACTTACTACAATATCAAGTACAATTACTACAATAAGTCCTAAAATATAAAGTACAATTACTACAATAATCTACCTACTACAATATAAAGAACGATTACTACAATAAGCTCTAAAATATAAAGTACAATGACTACAATAATCTACTTACTACAATATAAAGTACAATTAATACAATAATGTACTTACTGAAATATAAAGTATAATTACTACAATAATCTACTTACTGAAATATAAAGTACAATTACTACAATAATCTACTTACTGAAATATAAAGTACAATTACTATAATAATCTACTTACTACAATATAAAGTACAATTACCACAATAATCTACCAACTACAATATAAAGTTAGATTACTACAATAATCTACTTACTACAATTTAAATTACAATTACTACAATAATCTACTTACTACAATATGAAGTACAATTTCTACAATTATCTACTTACTGAAATATAAAGTACAATTACTACAATAATCTACTTACTACAATATGAAGTACAATTTCTACAATTATCTACTTACTGAAATATAAAGTACAATTACTACAATTATCTAATTACTACAATATAAAGTTAGATTACTACAATAATCTACTCACTACAATGTAAAGTACAATTACTACAATAATCTAATTATTACAATATAAAGTTAGATTACTGCAATAATCTACTTACTACAACATAAAGTACGATTACTACAATAATTTACTTACTATAATATAAAGTACAATTACTATAATAATCTAATTACTACAAAATAAAGTTAGATTACTACAATAATCTATTTACTACAATATTAGGTACAATTACTACAATAATGTAATTACTACAATATAAAGTTAGATTACTAGAATAATCTAATTACTACAATATAAAGTTAGATTACGAGAATAATCTACTTAATACGATATAAAGTAAAATTACTACAATAATCTACTTACTACAGTATAAATGTACTACAATAATCTACTTACTACAGTATAAATTTACTACAATAATCTACTTACTACAATAAAAAAGTACAATAATCTGTTTACATTTCAGTAATGTCTCCTCTTCTATGTTTATTTTATTTATTTATTTATTCATTTATTTTTTTTAATTATTATTATTTTTTAATTATTATTATTATCATTTGCACTTTGCTCTGTTTTCTGTTTTAAATGTGTGTGTTTTTAAATGTTCATTTCGACCCTGTGGATTATAATTTCGTTCATCATACTAACTACATGTTGAATGACAGTAAAGGAAATTGAAACTTGAATCTTGAAAAAGACACTGCACCATAATTGAATTTCCTGTTGACATGTGAAAAAAACAAAAACAAAGCCTGTGTTTGAATGTTAACGTCACTCACAGCCATCTTAGATTTTTAACAAATTAATACAACATCAGTTAATCACATATAAGTAGCTGCTGAATAAAGTGCATACTGGGGAAAACTGATGAAATACTGGTGTTTATTGGGATTTCTTTTCCTTTTCCTCCATCAGTCGGTGTGACTCACCGCGGGTGTTGCTGGAGAGACGTTTGCGTTGGCTGGTGGAGGTGTTGTGTGGAAGCAGAGTGTTCTGCTGGTGGTTGCTGTCGATGGGGCTCGTGGCGATGATGTTGTCCTTGTATTTGTTCATTAGAGCCAGCTTAGTGTTGTCACTCACTGTGAAGGAGACGGATGCAATTACAACCACACGGAGAGAACTGAGATGTTTCTATTTACAATGACAATGTTTTGCTTCTTTTTTTCACTGATACTGTTTTTTTGGTTTTTTTTAAACCAGAGCATCATGAGCAAGAAAGCCAACATACAACCGACAAATCACAAACCTTCACAGATCATTTCTCTATTCTTACACATGCACAGAGAAGAGGTCACATTTCATATTAATGCAAAATCAGTTTCATACAGATATTAACAGTCAAAGGTGTCAAACTGGTTTTAGTTCAGTTTCCACATACAGACCAAGATAAAAAAAACAATCATAGTAAAGTAATAGCATAATAACCTATAAATTACAAAAAAAAAAAATCATATGTATAAGTAAGGACAGCTACAAAATGTTCCTCTTTTTTAGTGCAAAAAAATAACATTAAATTATGAAAATATTTACATTTACAAACTATCCTTTAACAATAAAATGTAAATAACCTGAACAAATATGAACAACCTGAAGCCTGTTCCATTGGCAGATATTTTTTGCTTGAATTAAGCAAAAAAAAATCTTGAATTAAGCAAAATAAATCTGCCAATAGAACGAGTGAAAATTATCTTGGTAAGATTTCATGAAATAAGATTTTCAAGATTTATTGTCTGAAAATAAGATACATTCTTTCTGAAGTCAAGTATTCTACATTGGAAAAAATCTACATTTTACCAAGTGAATTTTTCTCACTTCTAGTCAAAATATCTCATCACACTTATAATAAGACATAGTCATCAAGAGTAACTTCTTAATAAGATATCAGAACTTATTTTTAAACAACAGATCTTGAAAATCTTATTTCAAGAAATTTTACTAAATAATTTTCACTTGTTCCATCGGCAGATTTTTTTCTTGAACTGACCAAAAAAAAATTTGAATTAAGCAAAAAATCTTGGATTAGGCAAAAATATATTGCATTAAGTAAAAATCTACTGAATTAAGCAAAAAAAATAAATAAATCTTGAATTAAGCAAAAAAACAGAAAAAAACAAAAAAAAACTCTGCCAATGGAACAAGTGAAAATTATCTTGGTAAGATTTCTCAACATAAGATTTTCCACATCTATTGTCTAAAAATAAGTTCTTATATCTCACTGAAAAGTTACTCTTTAGGTGATTATGTCTTATTTTTAGTGTGACGTTATATTTTGACTAGAAATGAGAAAAACACACTTGATAAGATTTTGATTTTTTCCAGTGTAGAATACTTGACTTCAAAAAAAATGGACAGCTACAGCCCTAATTGTTAGGGCCCTAATTAACCATACACACACTTTTTTTATCAGTGATTCCAGACTCATATTACTATAATCTGACGGGAGAGCAGCACTTTAGCTTCATTCACTTCTTGTATTTCTATAAAATACCGTTTTAATGGCTAAAGTAAAAAATAAATAAATAAATAAAAATCAAAGTCTAGGACACATCAAATGAATACAAAACACTGAAACAATTTGTATCTGTCTCTCTAATCATCAGAGGAAAGGTCAGAGCAGAAGGTGAAATTGTCATTGTTTTAGTCTGAATCCTACAACCGTTTTCCATGTGACCTCTATGGTGTTTATACTGTTGAATATTCCATGCAAGGCCGTTCGTCTGCATTTTCTATTTCTCTGGTTCATCGCTTTAACCATCTTAAAAGCATAATGCAGAGGATTACTCCACTCTGGGACGGGGGGGCACTTCGGGTTCCATAAGAGCACGGTGTGAAAGCTCCGTCATCATGACTGATCTCCTGACGACTCAGAAGAAGGAATCCACTGCTAATTGAAATTCTGAGGTACACATGCATCAAAACTGCTCCGCTTAATACAGCAACTCTCAAAGGAGTGGTGCTTAACTCCAACATCCACTGATTCACTGATTATGAAAAATATACTTTAAAAATGTTGGCAGGCGAGTAAGCCTTCTGATTAGTGTGAAAAATAAACTCTTTAAATGAACACCTGCAGTCTGATATAAATCAGGTGCATTACAGAATTAATACTCCTACACTGATTATTATTTTTAATACATCCAAGTGTTAAACTCTCAGCTTGTTGGCATATATTATAATGAATTCATACTATATATATATATATATATATATATATATATATATATATATATAAATGAACTGAATTACTTTTCTTTTGGACAATTACTTCAATTATTCTAACTGTCTTAGTATAATTAAACCAATACTATTTATTCTCATATTATCCACAAACCAATATAATCATATTGAGTGATTTTACTGCTTTAACTTATGTAAAAGAACTTATTTCTATCAAATGGTAAGCCTGTGACTTGAGATAAAGTACAATTACGCTTTAGTCTAATTTATTTTTATTTTATTTCATTAATTTTTAAAGCTATTGCACTTGGATTTCTTTATTTAACATTGCACAAAGGACAGAAAATTACACAAAGCAACATAAACATTCATTTGTAGTCATATATCTACTCACCTTATTCCTCAAAGTTTGAATTTTACTCTTCTTTTAGGTCTTTTTTTTTTGTTTGTTTGTTTCTCTGCTTGGCTAAGTTGCTAACTGTTCCTCTTTGTTCTCCGGCTAGCAGCTAACTAGCAAAAACTAAAACAAAATGGCTAAATTGACAGCTGTAAAAAAAAAAACAAAAAAAAACAATAATAATAATAATAAATACAGCGAATATTATGAGACAAGTACAATATGTTTGGAGAGAACACCATACTTTACCATAATGTCGATAAAAACATGTCTTTATAAAAGTGGTTCTAAATATTTCTTTAGCTTTTAAGCTCCATTATCACCACAGAAAGACGTGAGCGCTAGCGTTAGCTAATGCATAATATTAGTCATTAATCTGCTGTTACTGAATCCAGTACATTCTACCACTTTATATTATGTTTAGGAGGAAAGAAAGTTTCCTATCTACTCACCTTATACCTCAAAGTCTGACATTTTTCTTCCTTTAGGTCTTCTTTTGTTTTTATGCTTAGCTAAGTTGCTAACTGTTCCTGTTTGTTCTCTGGCTAACAGCTAACTAGCAACAACTTAAACAAAATGTCTACATTGCCAGCTATGAAAAAAAAAAAGCAAATATTATGAGGCAGGTACAAAATGTCTGCAGAGAACACTGTTCATGACCATAATGTTAATTAAAAAAACATCTTTATGAAAGCATCTCTTAATATTTCTTTAGCTTTTAAGTTCCATGGTCACCACAGAAAGATGTGAGAGCTAGCGTTAGCTAATGCATAATATTGGTCATTGATCTGCTGTTGCTGAATCCAGTACATTCTACCACTTTATGTGATGTTTAAGAGCAAAGAAAGTGGATGAAGGTGGTAAGTGAAGGTCTAATTCTTAAAAGAGAAAAAATGAGTAGAAGAAGAAAAAAAAAAAAAAGACACAGTTTGGTGCCAGCTCGCATTAGCAGTAGTTTCCTATCTACTCGCCTTATACCTCAAAGCCTGAATTTTCTTCTTTTAGGTCTTTTTTTATGCTTGGCTAAGTTGCTACCTGTTCCACTTTGTTCTCTGGCTAACAGCTAATTAGCAACAACTAAAACAAAATGGCTTAACTGCCAGCTGTGGAAAGAAAAATACAGCGAATATTATGAGGCAGATAAAAAAAATGTCTGCAGAAAACACCATTCATGACCAAAATGTCAATAAAAACATGTCTTTATAAAAGTGTTTCTAAATATTTCTTTAGCATTTTAAGCTCCATTATCACCACAGAAAGATGTGAGAGCTAGTGTTAGCTAATGCATAATATTAGTCATTAATCTGCTGTTACTGAATCCAGTACATTTTTCCTCTTTATGTGATGTTTAAGAGCAAAGAAAGTGGATGAAGGTGATAACTGAAGTTCTAATAAAAAAAAAAAAAAGACTCAGTTTGGTGCTAGCTCACATTAGCAGTTGTTTTAACTGCAGATTTTTATGGATTCATACCTCATACAGTCGGTAAAACGACACAGCTGAGGGAAGGGAAACCTGAGGGGCAAAAGAACCCTTCCGCCGTCCCTCTAGAATGTAAAAATGCGGTGTTTCATCTTGTTTTGCCAACGCTAACAAGTTGTCATGACGTACTTTGAGTCTCTATTACCTTCTGACAAGGATCAGTGTATTAAAAAGTGTCATCCACTGGGGTTGGATTGTTTGTCCATACATTTGAAAAGTCTGGGCCGATGATCCGAGTCAGTGGTCTGAAGTGTCATTTCCACACATCTGCTGCTACTTCATGGAGTCTCCTGGTAAGGGACTATATCACTTTTGCTATAGATATGATGAATTAAACATCACATAATTTCAGTACCTGACATTAAATAGACAAATTAATGTTGTTGGTCCAATATGAGGTGAGGTTCTTGTAGTTTTGCACAGAAACAGGCAATAGACATGTCCTTCAGACGGAGAGATTTCATTTTATGCTTGGAGTACATTAGAGCCAGCCCTTTTTTTTTTTGTTTGTTTTTTACATATACCATACTCTGTATATAACTTTAAACAATACTTCTGCTTTTGTACTCAAGTATCTGTACTTCTACTTAGGTACTGAATGTGTACTTTTGTACATGTTACAAGGAAATCTACATAAATTACAAATGTAATACAAAGTTCACTAGCGTTTAAACAATTAATCTCATATACCTGATACCCCTGATACAGTCTACGATTGTTTGTAAATGGTTCTCATTACATTAAACTGACCTAAATGAAGTGCTGACTGCAGACATACACACTTTGTTGTTGGGTCCCATAATCTGTCCAACTTGTCCTCTCTTCTGATAGCTTGAAGCCATTTTGTCCTCCTTTGTGGTTCTATATTATTATTCAGTAAAATGTAAAACTTTAATTGGTGATTTTTTTGTTTATTTGCGGTGCAAAAGGGCGCACAGCAACTCTTTGCCATTACGGCTAATTTCAGAGACCTGTTTGTTTTCCCCCTCGGCTCTAACCGGATGTGATGACGTTTGTGGGCGTTCCCGTTGTTGCCGACTGTATCTACACCTCAAGGTAAATAAAGTAAAACTTTATGTCTACATGGCCCCATTTAGGGTTTTAACATATTAAGAAATGGACCGATGTAAACGAACAATTACAAGAAACAATATTTTAGTCACTAAAAGAGGGAAAGACTGTTCTATTCAGCAGTAATTGTACCATGTCTGTCTCCTAAACCATGTTTCCGTCCACTGAAGGTAAATAAAGAAGTTAAAGTAATCCAATATACAGGCTGCGGTGTTGTTGATTGATTAGACTGTGAAATGAGTTTTACAACATCATGAAATCAGACTTAACAAGTAAATTACTTAACTCAAGAATTACTTCATTTTGGTCTCCACCACTTCCTGAGGAAAGTCTGTAACTCTATAGCTCCACTGTGTTTACAGTATAATAACTGAAATTATAAATCTCTAAGCATTAGTATTAATTTGGAGCTGTGTTATTAGAAAAATGAGAATTTCAATTAAATATTCATTTTCTTTTAGCTCATATTTCTCTTAATGAACTCATTCTAGTGGAATTCTACATTTATTCCTCAGGCTACATTTTGTGTTTAATGTGTTAGCACAACTTTTTTTTTTTTTACACACAAAAAGGCTGTTTGTTGTTGAAAAAGGACAACAATCCAACTGCGAAATATACTGGAGTTAAAGAGATTACATTAGATTAGATTAGATAAGATTAGAGTTAGTTATTAATTATTATTACTACTACTTTATTATTACTATGTTATTTGTTGTTTCTGCTGTTTTTATACTTATTGCTATTATTTTCTTATAATATTTCTTAAATGTGTACATTCAGTGTTGTGATGCTATTGGATCATTAATGTTCAATCTAATCAAATCTGTTACAATATTATAATATGCACTATCTATCTATCTATCTATCTATCTATCTATCTATCTATCTATCTATCTATCTATCTATCTATCTATCTATCTATCTATCTATCTATCTATCTATCCATCTATCCATCTATCTAGTTTAATAATTACAGGACAAAAGTTTTAATAAAGTGATAAAAGTAATGCAATTCAAGTTTATTTGTATAGCACATATAAAAACTACTTCTGTTGACCAAAGTGCTTTCCAGAAATGCAAGTAATAGTAGTTGTAACAATGATATAAGTAATATAAGTAGTAGTAGTAGTAGTAGTAGTAATAATAATAATAATAATAATAATAATAATAATAATAATAATAAACAATTTGAAAATGTTTTTGACTTCAACAAAAAAAACCAACATGGCACACTGAGTGAAAACAACAGAAAAATTACGTGTTTCTGTGAGATTTTTACGAGCCTGACAAAAGATATAATATTGTTTTCCCATCTGGGTTTAAATGCTGTTTTCTTTAAATATTGTGTGTCCACTGTCTGTCTGTGCGTCATTTTCACCTACCAGGTGCCAGGTCCATGTTGTTCTTGTCGTTGCAGCCTTGGAGGGAGTCCAGGGTCCGAGTGACTTGGCTGGCAAATTCCTCTCCACCGTTCATGCACTCGCGCTGCAGGTGGTGACGCAGGTCGGTAATGTCATACTCGTACCTGGGGATACAGTAGAATTCAATTAGTTTTACATTATCTTGACTTATCTAAATTGGAAAGAATATCACCAGCCACTACTGTGCTTGATGGAGCAGCCGCAATTTGAGAGTACAGATAAGGTAATGCCTGTATGCTTTCTAATTCCAAAGGACTTTTATAATCTTGTGCTTCAGAACTTCAGATTGAACAGTTTTAAATTGCTTCATCTTGTTGCCAAAGAACCAGCACAACTGGTTTCTGTTTATTCCCATGTACAATGATCAGACAGAACACTCTGACACTAACAGATAAAGTGGGTTTAATGTTATTTCATTCCAATGGGACACGATTGGAACAATATTTAATTAAACTATATGGACAAAAGTATTGGGACACATCATATCTACAGCTGGAAAATGTCCTGTTCATGATGATTTAAGATAAAAACATCAATATTTATATTTATCACAATATAGCAGCTAGTAGATGAACAAGTCTCATGTCCTTTCAAATCACTTGATTTACAATATTTTCGGCCTCATAGCATAAAGGTCATACACTGTATGGACAAAAGTATTGGGACATGTTGAATTCCGGTGTTTCTTTTCTAACTGGGGTCTGGGATAATAATAATAATAATGGATTCGATTTCTATAGCGCTTTTCAAGGTACCCAAAACAATAATGAATAATGACAAATGTCATAATATGGTTTCATATTGTGATAAATAATGTATGTTTTGATGTTTTTATTTCAAATCAGCATAAACAGGCTTAGAGTCTGGTTTTGACCAACTCTATATATAAAGTGTCATGTGATAACTTTTTTGTTGTGATCTGGCACTATATAAATAAAATTTGATTGATTGACTGATTTGATTGGTTTTCCCCTGTAAGTCGCTTTGGAAAAAAGCGTCTGCCAAATGCATAAACATAAACATAAAAAAACACAAAAACGACATATTCCAGCTGTAGATATGATGTGCCCCAATATTTTTGTCCATATAGTTTATAAACATCAATATTTATTTAAAGTTTAATGGGGGATTTTTCTTCCTCAGTTAGATGTGATGAAATTAAATGGTTAGTTATGTTAGAAAAGTATTATTTACAGTCAGAGCATGAAAAATATTTTCGAAATTTAGAGGAAGAACATTTAAAATCATAGTCATGAATAAATTAAAAAAAAAGAGAGAGAAATTAAGTAAAACATCTCTGAGGGATTTTGGAAGCAGAGATCATTTCAACAAAACTAATGCAATGCAATGATATATTCTGACATTTGTCATTATTATTTTGTATCCCAGACCCCTGTTAGAAAACAAACACCTGAATTCAACTTGTCCCAGTGCTTTAGTCCATATAGTGTATGACTTACGCAATTATGCTATGAGGCCAATGATATTGTAAATCAAGTGATTTGAAAGGACATGAGACTTCTACCTCTACTCACTGCTGTATTGTGATAAATATAAATATTGATGTTTTTAGCTCAAATCATCATGAACAGGACATCTTCCAGCTGTAGACATGATGTGTCCCAAATACTTTTGTCCGTATAGTTTAATTCAATATTGTTTCAATTGTGTCCCATTGGAATGAAATAATCAACATTTAAACCACTTTATCTGTCAGTGTCAGAATATCATTACAATATACATCTACATTATAACATTTGTCATTATTGTTTTGTATCCCAGACCTGTTAGAGAAAAAAACACCTGAGTTCAACATGTCCCAATACTTTTGTCCATATAGTGTATATGCAACCCAGTGAAGACAGGTACCATTATTATGAAATAATCAACATAATTACTACTTCTCCTGTCAGTGGTCAGAATGCTATGTGCTTTTTGTTTTGCAACAGCAGATACAGATCGAATCCCACCCCCATTAGATCCAAACCCACCACATACCCATCCAAAATTGGCGTCTCCCGGATGCTGAGGGTTCCACTGGAGTTGGGCCCCTGACCCCTGGAGTTCCTCAAACTCTCCCGAGCCTGGCCTCCCATCAGCACCGAGGGGATGTAGTGGATCTCATTAGCCGCCTCGGCGCTGGCACTCTTCTGGGGCTGAGGGATGCGGCGGCGTTTACACCAGCGCCTCCGGGTGTAGAGGATCAGGACCAGGCAGAGGATGGACAGCAGAAGGGCGATCATCCCACCCTGAGGGGAAGAGGGTGGCATTTGGAACAGAGATTAAAAAAAAAAAAAAAAAAAAAATGAAAGAAAGAAAGAAAGGAGAGAAAGAGAGAGAGAGCAGAATAAAGCAGAAAGAGTCAAAGGCGAGAACAGAGTCAGTGAATCTTGCCAAGTGGAATATGGATCAAAGTCAAAGCCGTGATGCCAACAGCACAATCTGAAAAAAAGGTTACAGCTGCAATTTGGTGAACAACACCCACAGTGTTTGGAAGCCACTGTAGCTCTCATGCTAGTGCAGTCAGTTCACCTTGAATGTTAAGTATGGGAGAGTACATACATCTGCTCTTGACTGATGACTAGTAATTTAAAGTCATGTGGAACATAAGTGAGGGGTCGGCCATTAGAACCCTTTGTGATTTGTTCCCTTTTTATATCACTCCTGAAAGTGATAAAGATAATGAACGCCCCGCAACTTTAAGAACAAGACCAGTATGTGTTACATTAAATGGACTCATATTACTGTGTTTTTAACTGATGTCTTTCACGATACTGTCAGATACTTTTATATATTATAATATTTATGTGATTGGATCTGGGGATTTACTTTGTTCACATTCTCAGTTCAAACATTTCCAACTGCTTCAATGCTTTGCTACTTCTTTTCATTTTAGTACAGTGTGTCAGCTGGAAAGGTTTTATACATTAAAAAAAAAAAAAAAGCAATAACAGGCCTACACACTAGGCTATGCATATAATCTGATTTAAGCAGATGTTTCAGAAAAGGGACAGGGACAGGGATGATAAGTTTTCTTCATCCTGCTCCTTTCCAATCATTTAGATTGGAATGAATGAATAAACAAAAAAAAAAGCCCCAAAAAGAATAAGAATTCAACAATTCCGATTCCATTATTGATTTTGCTTCTCAGTCTGATTCCCTTATTGATTCTCATTGGGTGAGGAAATAATAGAGTACAAACAGGTTAGTTTGCATTAACTGTCTTTTATATTTCCATCTCTGTACAGAAAATATAACATATACAGTATGCACAAATAATAATAACATATGACAATAGGCCCGGTTCAGGGGGCAGCATTGTATAAAAGAAAGTGAAAGTGAAACTTCACCTCATTTCCTTTCCCCTACCTTCGGGAACTTTTATTTGAGGGGGTAGGACATTTGTTGCCCCTCCTAGAACTGGAACCAGCCTAGCATTCACTCTACCGCTAGATTCACAAGTGTCGCTAAGTAACGCATCAAATACGTGACATTCCTGTAAATGAATCACATGCTGTGAACAAATGTTTGAGCAGATTAGAGGGATTTCCACCTTTGAAAATGGAACCTTTGACAGTGTTACAAGTGGCCCTGGGGCCATCTTTACACCTGAAATATAGCCATATTTTGGACAGTTTCTGCCTCAACACCATGTTGGCTGCATTCTAAACCAAAACAATGCAACATACATGTGACATCATCACGCATGTGCAACGAAGGCAGAATCGATAAGTAGAACAAGGGAAAATGTTCTATCTGCACTCTTCTCTTTTACTTTATTTTAATTGATTACCTCCGCCAAGGAGGTTATGTTTTTGCCAGGGTTTGTTTGTCTGTCTGTCTGTTTGTTTGTCTGTCCGTTAGTGTGCAACATAACTCAAAAAGTTATGGACAGATTTTGATGAAATTTTCAGGGTTTGTTGGAAATGGGATAAGGAAGAAATAATTAAATTTTGGTGGTGATCAGGGGTGGGGGGGCCCACGGGGGGGGCCACTGATCAGCCTTGGCGGAGGTCTGCGCTCTCCGAGTGCGTCTAGTTATTTATGTTTTATTGATTATGTTTTAATTGTAATTGTGTGTTTTTAAGTTGTCTCTTTTCCATTTTTGTAAAGCACTGTGAATTGCCCTGTGGATGAATTGTGCTATACAAATAAATTTGCCTTGCCTTGCCTAGAATCGTTAAGCAGGAAGGCAAAAGATTCCAAGGAACTGAGCTACTGGGAATCGGTTCTCAAAAAGAACCGATTCTCAATTCCCGTCCCTAATTCTGTTCCATTTTATTTTATTTTATTTTATTCTACATAAAAACTAGAGCAAATGATGAATGTTTCCTGGAGGAACAATAGAAATGGAAGTTCAGGTGATGAAGAACACTATTCCTTATAAAAAGCTCCTGCTCCACATGTAGGCGTCCGATTCGCATCACAGACCATGAACATAGCAAACAGTTCAATGCATCTCCAGCTCATGGACACAGAAGTCATCCATGTCTCCGAATATCAGATGCATTCTGGGAAGAGCTGATGGCGGATGACTGGGTCAGGGCGTACGACCGCTCTCATTCCCCTGATTTTCTGTCTGATTTTAATGGCGTATACGGTGGTTTTTTGGGGTTGTGGATGGAGCACCTGCGGGCGTGGAGGACTGGGAGTGGGCTGGAGATGGACAGATGAAGGGCGGACGGTCTAGCCTAAGGACGGGTTCTCATGAGGGACACAAAGAAAGCAAGAGAGTGAGATAGAGGGAGAGCGGAAAAGGCGAGACGGTCTTGGCAAGAAGCAGGATGTGGATCAAAGTGGATGTAAGTCAGAGGCACACAGCCTGTGGAAACACTGGAGACAGACAAGCGCTGTCAGTTCACATATCAGCCCAGATCTGCTCCAGAAAAGCACATCTCATCTACTTATTCTTTATCTTATTCCATTATTTGCATTTAAAAGGTTATTTTCAGTGATAATTTATCAGGAAAAAAAAAAACACAGGAAGGAAGAGATAACGCACAGACATGACCGTAATGGGAACTTTCAATGCTGCTCGTACAGTAAGAGCAGTTTACCAAAAGGAGCGTCAAACATAAGGCCCGTGGGCCAAAACCGGGCCGCCAAAGGGTTCAATTTGGGCCCGTGGGAGCACTGTAAGCCCGGAAGTTGTATTTACTAAAATGCTTTAATTACAATGTACTTAAACAATTTAAGTTTTATGACATTACTATAAAATGTTCAGTATATTATATAGTGGACCACATTAGTCCAACTCTGAGGTCCTTACACTGGCTGCCTGTCCGTCAGAGGATAGACTTTAAAGTTCTGTTGCTGGTCTATAAAGCTCTGAATGGTTTAGGACCAAAATACATCAGTGACCTCCTGACCCAGTATGAACCCACCAGACCCCTCAGGTCATCTGGATCCGGTCTGTTGTCAGTTCCCAGAGTCAGAACCAGACATGGAGAAGCTGTGTTCAGCTTCTATGCTCCACATGTCTGGAACAAACTTCCAGAAAACCTCAGATCAGCTGAAACGCTCAGTTTATTTAAATCCAGGTTAAAGACTCTCCTGTTCTCAGCTGCATTTGAATAGAGTTTTTATTCATCAGTTCAGATCTGCACTGTTCCTTTTAAGCCAAAAGTTTTTATCTGTTTAATCTGCTTGTCACTTTTATCTGTTTATCTGTTTTACCTATTTAACTGATTTTTGTTTGTTTGTTTGTTTGTTTGTTTGTTTGTTTGTTTTTCTCATGCCTTCGGCTGTAATGCTTTTAATGTTTCATGTAAAGCACTTTGAATTGTCTTGTACATGAAATGTGCTATATAAATAAAGCTGCCTTGCTTTGCCTATATTCTACTAATTTGTAGACATAGTCAAAAGTACGCAAAAGTTTCAGTTGAATGGATTTAAATTACCAAGTTTTAGTCATGACCACACCTTTGTATCTCTACATTGCATAGTGGGTATTGGGCATGTTGTTGAAAATGTGTTATTTTTCTGTGCAGGGGTTCAGCAGGGTTGTGGTGTTAGTGTTAATTTGGACTTAATATGTATATGGTAATGTTTATTGGCCTTTATGTGTTTGTTTTTGTATTTTTGTAGAGCTGCACCATGAGTCAGAACCATAGACCCAACAAGGGCTTTACTGTTCATCTAACATTGTTCTTGTACAATGGAGATCTTAATGCCTAGCCACATCAAAAGCACTTCCTGTACTGGCAAATGATACTGGGCTAACTTCCATCCATGCTATAATATATTAAGTTGAATAATTATACAAAGCACTTTATATTGTAACAGATTTTAATTTAAATCAGCTTGGAATTTAGTAAAAATGAGCTGATGATATTGAGACTAATGATTATACAAAGCAATTGACATTGCAAAAAATTTGAAGTTAAATTAACTTGGCATTTAGTGTGGTGTACTTAAAATAGCAATTCCATTTCTAATCAAGCATTTAAGTTTAATACACTCAAGTTTTCATTACTCATTGCTTAATTTTTTTAAGGCAACAAGTTACCTCCGATTTTTTAATTAAACTCAATTTATCCGGTCTTGCAGTGAGGAATTTGTGAAATACAAAAATTTAATTACAGTTACAGGACGTTATTGACTCAACTAACTTACCTGGTTAAATAAAGGTCAAAGAAAGGTTAAAGAAAATAAATAAATACTGAAAATACTAACAGTCAAGGATGTTAAAATCATTTTAGTTCAGGACATACAGACAAATATGATGTCAAGTGGGTCAGACCAGTAAAATACTATTATAAGAGTAACAACCAACTTAAAGGTGCATCCATTTGCACTGGCTTTCAATACAAGTTTGTGTCTTATTCATGTTATCTACTGGTTGTTTTTTTAGATTCTGTTTATCCTATTATTGTGCATCTGTTTAATCAGTTTTAGGATATCTTCTATATCTATATATTTTTATTAGGGCTGTCAAAATTAACACGGATTAATCCATCATCATGATTAATCTGATTAAAAAATTCTAAAACTATTAGCCCATCTGCAGCAGGATGACTCTGAACATCTCTGCCAACACATTTGGGTCAGTTTGTCCAAGTAGAGTTAGTGTCACATGAACAAATGGTCAGGTGATCCGGTAGTGACAGGCAGCAGAACCAACCCATAAAGATGAAAGACACTTGTGATTAATCAAAATTAATCCCCAGCAACCCTGTGATTGATCTGATTAAAAATTGTAATTGTTTGACAGCACTTCTAGTTTTATCATATCTTGAATTTCTACCTATATCTTTGTAAAGCCATTTTGGGCACTTTGCATTGTTGTAAATGTGTTATGTAAATTATTATTATTGTTGTAACCTTTATTTGAGCAGGAAAAAAGCTCACAGAGATTAAAAATCTCAGTGAGTTTACACAAAATAGAAATCACAGCCAAACATCTACACTAATAATATACATAAAACACACTGAAAGTCAGTTCTAAGACCATACATAAAACACTAAACTAAGAACATACATATAAAACAACACTAATTTAAAAGGTTTTAAAAGTATAACAACAATGTTCCTTAAAAGCATCTCAAAGTAGAACCTGATTCAGTCAATTACAAAATTATATACATCCACATTTATTCTTGTCCACATTAATTTTAAAATGACTTTCAATGTATTTAAACAGACCAGTTCATTCAGTTTAATGTCCTTCTGTAGTTTGTTCTGTTCAGTGGAACCAGAACATTTAAAAGCTTTCATTCCCAGTTCTGTTCTGACTTCTGGAACTCATAGATATAACAGATCCTGGGACTGAAGACTACTTATTTAAGTCATTCCAACAGATGTACAGCAGCAAATATGATGAAACCAGACATTTAAATATATTTACAGATAATAGAATACCAGCGTAAACTTGACCTTAGTAACCTATAAATAATGACAACTCCAAATTTTTGTCTTTATTTTTGTCTGAAAATGTAAAACTACATGAAAATATTAGCATTCACAAATTATCCTTTCACAAAAGAAGTGAATAACCTGAACTACCTTAAGAAAAATAAGTGCAATTTTAATTATATTCTGCCTGTTATTCAATGTTTGGTGTATTTGTAAATCCACTGTGATCTGCAAGTTTTTTTGGGTTTTTTTGTTGTTGTTTTTTTCATGTTTTTTTATTGCGTGTCCTTCAACCTTATAAACCAATGCAATATATAAAAAAGGAATGATACACTTCTTTTTTAAATATATATATATAAACATAAATGAACAGATGGACAAAACAACACATAGGGCATTTCACATGTTACAAATTAAAACATAAAAGTATGGATGACGGATGGATGAATGAATAAAATAAAAATAATAATAATTTATTTTATTAAAAAATTAAAATATACACATATATACATATTCTCACATACGCATATAAATATAGTGTGATCTGTAAGTTGTAATGTAGATGTGTAAATGATAAGTAGATAGGCATATTACTGTTAAAATCGCCTTTATTTTCCTTAAGAAATTTCAGGTTTTTCAGGTTCAGGATAGTTTGTGCATGCAAACATGTTCAGAATGTAACTTTTTTTCACTAAATCATAGAGAGGTTTAGCGTTGACATCATTTCTAGGTTATCATGCTATTATTTGACATTGGGTTGAATGCGGAACCTGAACTAAAATAAGTTTGACACCCCTGCTCTACATCCTCTACATCCTCATCTGACGCTACACGGCTACGAAGCAGAATCAAAAACCATTGAGCAATTTGAAAAATGTCACAAAGAGTTCTGAAAATGCCAAGGTGACAGCAAAGTAGAGGGAAAAAAGAAAAGTTCCACCAGAGATGGGAAGATAAAAAGACAGAACTGCTCTCGGTCTGAAAATTACAAGCTTATTTAAAATTAGAACAAAAGATGTGGGCAAGCCCTCCTCCCTCTAGCCAGGTGCACTTAGCTGTTCTGTCTGCACTGACAACCGACTTCATCTGACACTAATACAATTTCCCTTCCCTTCCCTTCCCTCCCCTCTGTCACTGAACCATAAGGATATTATGAGAAAAAAAAAAATCAACTGTAACCAAATGCAGCGAGACAACAGGAAAAAAATGAGTATAGGGAAAAAAAACGAGAAAAGAATTAATTAGAATTATACTGTGCATCAATTCAGGCAAACAAGCAGAGTTATGGAATGATAAGCAAAAATGATGAAATGAAAAATGGATTTTAATCAGCAATTTACATTAAAAAAAAAAAAAAAATCCCCTTTCAAACGCACTAAGAACTGTGAGGCTGAATAAAAATAACAGATTTGGATGCTCATTATTAATTTAAATTAGCAAAAGTAGATAGAGGCCTATTTGCATAAGTTGTTTGCTTAATCTGCATAGTCAAGGACATTAACAAATGACACCATGATATGGGCCACTTATGCAGTTAATCTGCATGCACGCCGGTCCGAAAGGAGGAGACGCTCATGTGGTTTGAACAGGGTCAGTGT